>NC_057724.1:67973696-67988591 GCF_004010195.1 Chiloscyllium plagiosum
TACAGTCTATATCTTCCATATCCTTTTCCACAATAAATACTGATGCAAAATATTCATTTAGTATCTCCCCCATTTTCTGTGGCTCCACACAAAGGCTGCCTTGCTGATTTTTGAGGGGCCCTATTCTCTTCCTAGTTACCCTTTTGTCCTTAATATATTTGTAAAAACCCTTTGGATTCTCCTTAATTCTATTTGCCAAAGCTATCGCATGTCTCCTATTTGCCCTCCTGATTTCCCTCTTAAGTATACTCCTACTTTCTTTATACTCTTCTAAGGATTCACTCGATCTAACCTGTCATATGCTTCCTTCTTTTTCTTAACCAAACCCTCAATTTCTTTAGTCATCCAGCATTCCCTACACCTACCAGCCTTCCCTTTCACCTGACAGGAATATACTTTCTCTGGATTCTTGTTATTTCATTTCTGAAGGCTTCCCATTTTCCAACCATCCCTTTACCTGCGAAAGGTTCCCCGTGGTAGGCTATTGCACAAAATACAGAGGCATGGGATTGAGGGTGATTTCGCAGTTTGGATCAGAAATTGGCTAGTTGCAAGAAGACAGAGGGTGGTGGTTCATGGGAAATGTTCATCCTAGAGTTCAGTTACTAGTGGTGTACCGTAAGGGTCTTTTTGGGGCCACTGTTGCTTGTCATTTTTATAAATGACCTGGATGAGGGCAGAGAAGAATGGATTAGCAAATTTGTGGATGACAATATGGTTGATGGAGTTTTAGATAGTACCAAAGAATGTTGCAGGTTACTGGGGGACATAGATAAGCTGCAGAGCTGGGCAAATGGAGCTTAATGTGGAAAAGTGTGAGGTGATTCACTTCGGAAGGAATAACAGGAATAAAGAGTATGGTGCTGAAGGTGAGATTCTTGGTAGTGCAGATGAGCAGAGAGATCTCAGTGTCCAGGTACATAGGTCCCTGAAAGTTGTCACCCAGGTTGATAGGGTTGTTAAGAAGGCACATGGTGTGTTATTTGGAGAGGGATTGAGTTTTGGAGCCACAAAGTCATACTGCAGCTGTACAAAACTCTGGTGCGGCTGCTCTTGGAGTATTGTGTACAGTTCTGGTCACCGCATTATAGGAAGGATGTGGAAGCTTTGGAAAGGGTTCAGAGGACATTTACTGGGATATCGCCTGGTATGGAGGGAAGGTCTTATGAGGAAAGGCTGAGGAACTTGAGGCTGTTTTTGTGAGAGAGAAGAAGGTTGAGAAGTGACTTAATTGAGGGATATAAGACAATCAGAGGGTTAGATAGGGTGGACAGTGAGAGCATTTTCCCTCAGATGGTGATGGCTGGCGTGAGGGTACATAGCTTTAAATTGAGAGGTGATAAATATTGGACAGATGTCAGAGGCCGTTTCTTTACTCAGAGAGTAGTCGGAGTGTGGAACGGCCTGCCTGCACAGTAGTAGACTTGCTGAATTTAAGGGCATTTAAGTGGTCATTGGATAAACATATGGATGAAAATGGAATAGTGTAGAATATATAGGCTTCAGATTGGTTCAACAGGTCGGCGCAACATCAAGGGCCCAAGGGCCTGTACTGCGATGTAATGTTCTATGTTTTCAAGAGGAATGAGATATAGTTCTTTGGGCTAAAGCTATTGAAGGGTATGGGGAGAAGGTGGGAACAAGGGACTGAGTTGGATTATCAGCTGTGATCATATTGAATGGCAGAGGAGTCTCAAAGGGATGAATGGCTTCCTCCTGCTCCTACTTTCCATGTTTCTGTGATTTTCGTCCACTTTGATAAAATCTTTAACGTTGTGGTGATTCCAGGAATACTGGGGCTTGATTTCCAGTGCATTCTCAGTGAGGCATGAGAGTAGTTGGGTGTGGTATTGTTTCCAAAAACGTTGCTCATATCAGAGGGGAAGTGATGTCCTAGTGGCATTATTACTGAACTGTTAATCCAGATAGCATTCTGGAGAACTGGGTTCAATTCCTGCCATAGCAGGTGGTGAAATTTGAATTCAATTAAAATCTGGAATTAAGAGTCTAATAATGATGCACCTTGATTGTTGGAAAAATCCATCTGGTTCACTAGTACCCTTTGGGGAAGGGAACTGCCATCCTTTACCTGGTCTGGACTACATGTGACTCCAGACCCACAGCAATGTGGTTGTCTCTTAACTGCAGTCTGGGTAATTAGGGATGGGGCAATAAATGTTGGCCCAGCCAGTGACGCACTAATTCTATGCATGAATAAATAAACCTGCTGTCCCCAATGCTCAGGAGTTTAAAAACAGCCAGAGTGAATTGAGTTTACCAAAGCAGACCAATCTGCCAGAGGGGACACTTAGAAGGGACAGTTCAGATTCCCATCTAATTACCAGAGCTTCATGCTGCAAAACTGACAAGTTTTAAAAAAAACATCATTGCCAATAAGCTCACACTAAAATCAATTAATCATACTTGTCCTGCTGAATAAATTCTAATTGGGTGTCATCAGACACAAATTTCTTACTATGAAATTTTGAGCATGATGGGATGGGTGATCTTGAAGTGTGACATTTTATTTGATTGCCAATCTTAAGGAAAGGTTGCAACACCGAATATGTGGTCATTTACCATAACAGGAATCTGAATTGGTTTACAACAGACAGGAGAGATAATTAAATTAATTTTAGCCTGATTAACTGCAGCGTCAACAAACATTTTCCTCTTAAATGTGAATGACCCGATCAATTCACTAATTTCCAGCTAATTGTCCAATTAAGAATGCACTCAATGATGTGATATTATTAGACATATGTTATTGAATCTTACTACAACTCCATTATTGCCATTAACCAGTTTAGCTAAGTGGCATCTTTCCTGATTAAGAGTCAGAAGACTCACTGTTCAAGCTGGTTCCAGAACTGGCTATCACGGGATGGACTGTACAGCCTGCAAGAGTGGAGGACATTGCCTTATCTGCTCCTCACATACAGCTCAGAGACTGATCTGCATCATCTTGTTTTTATATTTTATCTTTTTGGGTATATCTGCTGTTTCTTATCTGTTGATACTTGTGTTGTGTTACTAATTATTCTCGCCTTTAGTAATTAATGAGCATACTCTGTGTTGACTCAATAAAGCCTGTTTAAATTACTCCTTTTTAAAGCAAAAGTTCATTTGGGTCTGGGGGAAAGGACACTTTTTAAATTAACCTCATTGTGACCAGCCAAGGGGGTGAGTGAAAAAAAGAGGGGAACACATTCATCTCTCCTTACTTGGGAGTTTCACAGTTTGTGATATCTGGCCTGAAATTGTAACAAATTAGGTCATAGTACCCTTCTCTCCACAGATGCTGCCAGACCTGCTGAGCTTTTCCAGCAATTTCTGTTGTTGATCATGAAATGTCTCCTGTTTTACTCATACTTTGCATGATAATTGCACATAGAGAGATTAATGTATGCTTGTAACAGCCTAAATATCGGACAATCGAGCCAAATGGTTCCTTCTTGCTGGGAAGAGCAGATTAGATTACTTACAGTGTGGAAACAGGCCCTTCGGCCCAACAAGTCCAAACCACCCCGCCGAAGCGCAACCCACCCGTACCCCTACATTTACCCCTTACCTAACACTACGGGCAATTTAAACTCCACACAGTCAGTCGCCTGAGGCGGGAATTGAACCCAGGTCTCTGGCGCTGTGAGGCAGCAGTGCTAACCACTGTGCCACCGTGCCGCCCATAAAGATATTTGCCAGGAAATCTGAAAGGGGATTCACAAGAACCTTATTCATCCAAGGTTTGTTGAGATCGTGACATTCACTGCCACAGAGAGTGGTAGACAGATGTATGAGGGTGAATGGGACAGATAGTTAGATTTGGATGAGCAACGATACTGGCATGGTGGCTCAGAGGTTAGCACTGCTGCCTCGTAGTGCCAGGGAACTGGGTTCGATTCCAACCTCAGCAGACTGTCTATATGAAGTTTATACATTCTCCTTGTGTCTGTGTGAGTTTCCTCTGGGTGCTGCGGTTTCCTCCCACAATCTAAAGATTAGGTGAACTGGCCATGCTAAATTGCCCATAATGTTCAGGGATGTGTAGGTTATGTTCATTAATCAGGGGTAAATGTAGAATAATATGGTGGGGGAATGGGTCTGGGTGGGTTACTCTTCGGAGGGTTGGTGTGGACTTGCTGGGCCTAATGGCATGTTTCCATGCTACAGGGATTCTATGATTTGGATGGTTGGGCCAATGACTATTTCTGTGTATCTGATGTATATCCCACATAGTCTTCATAACCCTGTGGGTGTGCCAACACCATATGACCTACAGAAGCTCACAGAAGTGGCCCGCCAACATTCCCTCTGGAACTGGAGACTGGATAAGCTCGGGTTGTTTTCTTTGGAGCAGAGAAGGCTGAGGAAGAACCTGACAGCGGTGTGTAAGATTATGAAGGGCATGGACAGGGTGAATAGAAAACAGCTGTTTACCTTAGTTGAACGGTCAATAATTAATGGAGCGTAATTTTAAAGTGAAAGGCAGGAAGTTTAGAGGGAATTTAAAGAGCACTGTTTTCAGTCAGAGGGTATGGGAATTCTGGACTGCAGCGCCTGGGAGGGAAACTTCGCAATCTTTAAAAAGTACTGGGGTGAACACTTGAAGTGTCATAATATTCATGGCTACGGGTGTGGTGCAGGAAAGTGGGACTACTGTAGAAAGTAGTGTATATTTGATGGTAGGCTTGATGGACTGAAGGGCCCTTTCTGTAAAATATGATTCTCTGAACAATTCGGGATGGATAAAAAGTACAGACCATGACAGCGATTTCATATCTCAAGACGAGTTCTTTTTAAAAAGAAATCAATGAGGCATCTTGGTGAAGAAAAGAAGATCAGCTGCTTCAAAACAATATCCAATAAAATTAAAGATATTTGTTCACAGGGACTCTGTGGAATTTTAGTTTTTTATTTCTATACTCCAATTTTTATCTTCCCCGTGACCCCTCAAAAAACATTGAAGGGAACATTAAATACTTGGGTAAGTTATTTATAGCTACTTCTAAATTACTTCTTTAATCTTTTCACTGGAAACATCATTTCAATTTGTTCCAACAGAGTTTCAATCAGTCCTGTGATTGTGACCAGATTGGCTTATCAATAGTGTAGCGCAGTGTGTGATTTTCCATTGAGTGCCTGTGGATAATGCGCTTTTGTAGCTAGGTTATGTGCTCTTAATTATCAAAACCATGCAACATTACAGAACCACGAGGAAGATAGAAAAAGAGCAGGGTTGCACATTCACTTAATAACAATGTCACAAAATTAGTCCTATTTTCTTCTAAAAGCTATTCCTTGGCTCAAGGAGAATCTGTTTTTGATTTTTTTCAGAGGGGCAATAAACCAGGCCAGGCTCCGATCAGACTGGTTTGGTACAGAGATGAAAAGGATTTTGAGAGGCCTTTTGTTTATATGTAAACATATAGGCCAGGAGTAATAGGTAAGAAGGTTACAATATTAAGGGACACAGGATCCTCTTAGTAGGCAATGCTGAAGGATGAGAAGATATGTACTCCTGAGGGGCTATTGTCAGTAAGGGTACTGGTAACAGGAAATCATGGTGAGACAAAAAGGGCTCAATTATGTAAAGTGAGGCTAGAGAGTCCAGAGTAGAGTGGAGAATTTGTGATGGGGTACTAGACAAACTCTCAGCTCCAGGAATACAATTTGTCTGTGCAAATGATATAGCTGATTCACCAGAAGGCGTGCTGCCTACTCTAGTTGAAAAGCCAGTGGAGATGCAGGCAACTAAAAACATGAGAATGTTTATCCAGGAATTTTAATTGACTGTATGATCACAAGATCACAGAAACACAAGCTGATGCAGAAGAGTTCAAAAGGCACGGATAAGGCAGCTGACAAAATCCTATCAGAATTTTGATCAGATAAGTGGAACAGAGAAGGAGCACGTAGGTAAACATGCAAGTATCTTTAGCTCTGCTAAGCCGATTGAATTACAGCAGCAAGATGAGAACTTAAAACAGTTATATCAAAAGGCATTTGCAGAGAAGGAGCATGAATGCATCCCTGTGTGTTATTACTTAACAATTGATGTCTTAATGAGGAAATGGAGACCATCACACATTTAAGCAGATGAGAAATAAGCAGAGATTCATCAAATTGTTTTGCCAGTAAGGTATAGAAAGGAGGTGCTGTGAGTGGCGCATGAGTTACCACTCAGGGGTCATTTAGGGGTGAGGGAAACATGGGCTCAAATACAAAGACATTTTTACTGGCCTGGACTACCCAAAGATGTAGTTGAATTTTGCCAGATGTGTCATACATGTCAGCTAATCGGAAAGCCACATGCAGTAATAAAACCTGCAGCTTTAATACCTACTCCAGCATTTGAGGAATCTTTCACAAGAATCTTGATTGATTGTTTAGGTCCCCTACCACAAACAAAAAGTGGGAATAACTATTTATTCACAATAATGGATGTGTCGACTAGATTTCCAAAGGCAATCCCATTATGAAACATCACAGCTAAAAGGGTTGTAGAAGAATTACTTAAATGTTTTATGACATATGGACTACCAGTAGAGATCTAGTCAGATCAAGGATCAAACTTCACATCCAAACTATTCATGGAGGTTAGGGATAACTTGGGAATAAAGCAATTCAAATCTACTCCGTACCATCTGGAATCACAGGGAACACTACAGAGATGGCATCAAACACTAAAGACCATGCTGCAAGTTTATGGTCAGGATTATTCAGATGATTGGGATAAAGGAGTTCCGTTTGTACTTTTTGCGATCAGAGATGCACTGAATGAATCGATCAAATTCAGTTCATTTGAATAAAATTTTGGGCATAAGGTAAGAGGACCATTAAAATTGATTAAGAAGCAATTAATAAATCAGAATTCCGAGAACATGCATTTGGACTATGTGTCAAATTTTAGAGAATGTTTAAATAGAGCTGGAGAGTTGGCGAGACAGCATTTAAAAGTATCACAGCATACAATGAGAAAGGAAGCAGGTAAGAAATCACAAATTCACAATTTTGCAATTGATTGTAAGTTATTGGTGTTACTTCCAGTAACAGGTGAGCCTTTAAAAGCAAGATTTAGTGGACTTCATTAAATCAAGAGGAAATTGAGTGAGGTGAACTACTTGATAAGGACTCTCGACAAGAAGAAATCTCTCAGAGTGTGTCATGTAAATATGCTCAAGAGGTAGTTTGATAGGGAAGGAAAGCAAGAGGAGAAGGTGTTAATTATTACAGCACAGAAGGAAGAAGCAAGTTCAGAGTCAGGTCCATTACAAAGACTGATGCATATCCAAATCCACAGTTGGAGGACTGTGTCGAAAAAGTGGGACAAGCGGTTTACATTTCTAAGTTGGACTTGCTCAGATGCTACTGGCGGGTACCTCTGTCAGAGAGAGAAAAGCCAATTTCAGCTTTCGTAACGCCAACGGACTATATCAGTTCAAAGTCATGCAATTTGGTATGAAAAATGCTCCAGCCACATTTCAGAGACTGACTAATAAGGTCATTGCCAGATTACCCAACTGTGTGATGACCCGATGATTTTTAGTCACTCATGGAAGGAACAGCATTTGTCGGACTTGTTTGATAAACTTCGGAAGGCAGGCTTGGCTGGTGGTAAACTGAGCTTAAAGTGAATTTGCCAATGCCCACATCACCTTCCTGGGCCATATTATTAGACTTGGACAAGTGGCCCCACGAGATATAAAAACGAAAGTAGTTGAGGAATTTCCCACATTGTCGATGAAAAGAGTAGTACTACAGTTCCTGGGATTGAGTGGATTTTACTGAAAGTTTGTGCCGAACTTTAGCAGCGTGGCTGTTCCATTCACCGAATTGTTAAAAAGGGGCAAGAAGTTTCAGTGGACAGCGGACTCTCAAAAGGGATTTGACAGCCTAAAAACTGTGCTAACCACTGCCCCAGTATTACCAAAACCGGATTACACAAAGCCTTTCAAAGTGGCGATTGGTGCCAGTGACGTGTGTGTCAGTGCAGTGTTCCTGCAGGAGGATGACAAGGGGATAGAAAGACCCATTAGGTATTTTTCCAATAAGTTGAACGTTCATCAACAGAAATCTTCAATGATGGAGAAAGAGACTTTAAGCTTGGTGTTAGTATTATAACATTTCAGTGTTTATATTACCAGCAATGCATCTAAGACAATCGTATACACTGATCACAACCCATTGACATTTCTGGAAAACTTTAAGGGCAAAAATGGACAAACTGTTCAGATGGAGCTTGCTGTTGCAGCCATTCAATTTGACAATTGTACTGAGACAGGTCACGAAAATGTGATTGCCGATATGTTATTAAGACTTGAATGAGATACGGAGGCGTACGGTGGTGGGTGTACTGTGGCCTGAATTTGCATGTGGTTGTGCATGTTTGAATGTTTATAGTTAGTATAACATATATATGTGTTTAGACCACTAATCGGGTTTTTGAAGGGTTAAAAATGAAGGCGTCTTTCGGAATTGGTGGTTCATTGGGGGAGGTGTCATAAAGTTAATCCGTTTTGTCCTAAGAGCTGTTCCTTGGTTCAAGGAGACTCTGCCCTTGATTTTTTTTTCAGAAGGGTAATAAACCCTTGGCAGTGTGGAGGAACAAAGGGATCTGGGTGTGCAAGTACATAGATCCCTCAAAGTTGCCACCCAAGTGGATAGGGTTGTTAAGAAAGCATATGGTGTTTTGGCTTTTATCAACAAGGCAATAGAGTTTAAGGGCCGTGAGGTTTTGCTGCAGCTCTACAAGTCCCTGGTGAGGCCACACTTGGAATATTGTGTCCAGTTCTGGTCGCCCTACTATAGGAAAGATACAGAAGCTTTGGAGAGGGTGCAAAGAAGGTTTACCAGGATGCTGCCTGGACTGGAGAGCTTGCCTTATGAAGAAAGTTGAATAGGCTCAGACTTTTCTCTCTGGAGAGAAGGAGGCAAAGAGGAGACCTGATCGAGGTGTACAAAATAATGAGAGGAATAGATAGAATCGATAGCCAGAGACTTTTCCCCAGGGCAGGATTGACTGGTACGAGGAGTCATAGTTTGAAGATATTAGGAGGAAGGTATAAAGGAGATGTCAGAGATAGGTTTTTTACACACAGAGAGTTGTGAATGCATGGAATGTGTTGCCAGCTGTGGTGGTGGAAGCAGAGTCATTGGGGACATTTAAGTGACTGCTGGACATGCACATGGATAGCAGTGAGTTGAGGGGTACGTAGGTTGTTACTATATTTTACATTAGGATTAAATCTCGGCACAACATCATGGGCAAAAGGACCTATCTGTGCTGTACTTTTCTATGTTCTATGTTCTAAACCAGGCCGGGCTCCAATCAGTCTGGTTTGGTACAGAGATGAAGAGGATTTTAAGAGGCCTTTTCTTTATATGTAAACATATGAGACTTCAGGCCAAAGTGGTCATGTTTTAGAAGTGACCTGTAGAATGAAAGGGGAGTGGCCAGCTCTCCAGCTGAGCAGTTTATTTCAGTCGAGAACTGGTGGGAGCTCAACAGTGAGCTGTGTGGAAACTCTCACTTCTGCCCTTCTAACTTCAACCTGTCAGCATCTGACATTTTTTGAGCTGTGTTTTAATGGGGGTTTGCTTATTGGGACTGTTGTGTATATTCGGAACAGCGTACTTAAGTCTAGTTTGGATAACCTGAGTTCCGTAGGGGTTCTTTATTTTGTTCTTCGTGCTTCATTGTGTAATTTTGTAAATAAAGTTTTTGTGTGTTTTAAACCTGGTAGTCAACCTCACTAACATACTCCGGATAACTTTCACTACACACTTACCAAAACAAATTGCAAGGTTATGGTCTGGGCTGCCTGCTTAGAATGTGTTGAGTGGTCTGGCCTAGTCCATAACAACAACCAAGAAACATAGTAGTGGAACTCTTTCAGGTCCTTGCTACATCTGCTTTGAGGTAAGTACAAAGATTCCTATTTAAATCTGTAAGCTGATACTTGTGGTGTTCTTTACCAATTGTGTCTGAATTATGCTTTTAACAGTTAACTGCTAATATTGGACTAGATCTACAAAGCCCTATAAAACTCTACAAAGGTGTAAAGCCTGCACCCATGCCTCCTCCCTCATCTCCATCCAAGGCCCCAAAGTATCCTTCCACACTCTGCAAAGATCTTCCTGCACATCCAAACGCCTGTGTCCTTTGTTCTCGATATGGTCTTCTCTAAATTGGGGAGATAGGACACCAACTCGCGGAATGTTTCAGGGAACATCTCTGGGACACACTCACTAAAAAGCCCCACTTGCCCCGTGGCTGAACACTTCAACTCCCCCCTCTCACTCCGCCAAGAACTTGCAAGTCCTGGGCCTCCTCCACCACCAGGTCCTAGCCACCCGATGCCTGGAGGAAGAACGCCTCATCTTCCACCTTTGGACTGTCTAACCACGCACCTTCAATGTCGATTTCACCAGTTTCTTCATCTCCCATCCCCCCAACACATCCCAGATCCAATCCTCCCACCCGGCCCACATTCCTGATGAAGAGCTTATGCCCAAACGTCAATTTTCCTTCTTCTCGGATGCTGCCTGACTGCTGTGCTTTTCCAGTGCCACACTTTTCGACTACAAAGACTGCAGTCAAGATTAATCCTTCCTGTCTCCATCCTTGGGGAAGACCATAAGAGCAGAAGTAGACCATTCAGCCCCTTGAGCCTGCTTTGCTATTAAATATGATCAAGGCTGAGCTCATCACAGCCTCAATTCTACCTTCCTGCCCGATCTCCCAAACCCTTCAGAACACAACTAATTAAAATTCTGTCCATCTCCTCCTTCAATTTAAGCAATCTTCCAAAGTAAATATATTGAATAAAATAAACATAGCCATGAGCGATTTTTTTTCTTAAATTAGCAGCATTTTACTTGTTAAGCACCAAAGAAGATAAAACAATCTGACAAAAGGTCATTGACCTGAGGATGTGATTCTGTTTCTAAGATCACAGATGTGGTCAGATATCCAGAACACTTTTTAACACTTCCTGCTTTTATTTCATACTTCCAGTGTAAAGTGTATTTTGCTTTAGTATCAGAGGATAAATTCAGACCCAAAGTGGCCATTACTCTTTTTCATTTTAATCATCCAGACACCAGTTGATACAACAGGTGGGTGTAAAAGATCATTGAATTATTTGCTTTCATACCTAGACTGCCAAACTAACCTTACTCATGATTGATCAACTGGTCATTCACTCCATGTGCAGGGCTCGCTCTCTATAAATACATTAAGTTGCCAACATATATAGCAAGAACACTCCAAAAGTAATTATTTGCAGTATCTGACAGTACCCTGACAAGGTAATAATGTTGTGACAATGTCATACAGTTTGTTAGGGCATCGTAACAATTTCCTTCACCTGATGTACTGCCCCCGATACAATTTGCCCTGTTTTTCCCTCTCCAACAGGCTCATCCAGTTCCCCCTCCACCAATACTCTCCTCTGCCTCGTCGAATCAGACTTCACCCTCAATTATCTTCAACTCCTCCCACTTCATCGGGGGTGGCCATGGGCACTCACATAGATCCCCAGCTATACCTGCCTCTTTGTTAGCCATGTTGAATATTCACTCTTCAGTGCGTACTCTGGTACTGTTCCCCAACTCTTCCGTCGTGGCATCGATGACTGCATCGGTGCTGCATCCTATACCTGGACTGAACTGGAGCAGTTCATCAACTTTGCCAGCAACTTCCATCCTGTCCTTAAATTCACTTGGTCTATATTGGACACCTCCCTTACCTTCCTTGATCTCTCCATTTTCATCTCTGATGACAATTTACTGACTTACATTTATTACAAACCCACAGACTCCCATAACTCCTGGACTACATCTCCTCCCACCCTGTATCCTGCAAAAACTCTGTCCTGTTTTCCCAATTCCTCAACTGTTACAACTGTTTAAATGAGGAGACACTCCACTCCCAAGGATCCCAGATGTCCACCTATTTTAAATACTATGCTTCCCCCACCTGTCATCCAGACAGCCGTCTACTGCATCACCTCCATTTCCCACTCCACTGCTCTAAACCGCCCCCTCCAAACACAATAAAAAACAGGGATCCCCTTGTCCTCACTTTCCACCTCACTAGTCTACACATCCAACATATCATCCTTAAACACTTCTGCCAACTCCAATTAGACCCCTGTAAAAGATACAAAACCTGCTGGAACACCACCCTGCTCACCTCCATCCAGGCTCCTAAGCAGTCCTTCCAGGTGAGACAGAGGTTCATCTGCCTCTCCTCCAACTTAATTTACTGTATCCAGTGCTCCTGATGTGGTCTTCCCTACATCAGTGAGACCAAATGCAAACTGAGGGAACATTTCACTGAGCATCTCGGCTGAGCCCGGAAGGGCAAGCCTGAACTGCCAGTCACTGGCCATTTCAATACCTTTTCCACTCCCTCTGCAACATATTGATCCTTGGATTCCTCCATTGCCATAGTGAATCATACCATAAACTGGAGGAACACCTCACCTTACAAAACACGGTGCAAGGACTGCAACAAACACTACATTGGAGAAACAGGCAGAAAACTAGCCACCAGGGTACATGAACATCAACTAGCCACAAAACGACATGATCCTCTCTCACTAGTATCCTCACATACAGATAAAGAAGGGCACCACTTTGACTGGGACAACACATCCATCCTAGGACAAGCCAAACAGAGACACACGCAAGAATTCCTAGAAGCATGGCATTCCAACCCCATCTGCCACCCCCTGAGAAAAAGAACAGGAAATGACATCACCAACCCAAAGAAACCCAAACATATAAATAGAAAGCAGAAATCAGCAGCAATGCTTCATCTGGAGGCCCACTGAAGATGTTACCTAGTATGGTGACGAAACATCTGGAAATGAACCTTCCAGCTCAGCGAGCAAACCTACATCCAGAACAGTTCAAATTTCTTCAACCTTTCTGTGAACTGAAGTTCCTCATCCTTGGAATCATTCTTCTGATTTGCATTCTGCACCTTGTCTCATATTTCAAATGGTGACTTTGTCTTTCATCTTTTAGAATGAGTTGCATACTAATAAACCGAAACTCGCAACCTATTCTAAAAGACTTAACAACAATCTTGGTTTGTTCAATATATCATTTTAGTTGCATGACACTATAATCTTTTCCTATAAATTCTGTGTCTTATGATTTTATACTCCAAACCACCTGATGAAGGAGTGGCTCTCTGAATGCTAATGCTTCCAAATAAACCTGTTGGACTATAACCTGGGGTTGTGTGATTTTTAACATAGTCTGGAGATTATTAAATATGACACTGCCTTTGATAAGGTTGAAGGGTTTGAATTATTTGGTTGTGGTCCCAGGGGAAGAGGCTTTAAATGCTATTATAGACTTGTGACTGCCATTTCCGACCTGATCAATCCACTTACTCTCCATACAGACTTAATGAACAAATTGGATGTGAGTGATGCCACAGGGCTGGGATTGGTAATTAATGACGTGGGTTTAGAAAGTTACAGAGAGAGAAGTCACTAGCATTGAGGTGACATGCATTTCAAAAAAACTTGGCGCAACTAGAACATAGAATGGAAACGTTAAGGATTAGCCCTTTGTTAAGCTTCAACTGACAGGCAGTGGTCCATGCTGAAGATGGCCTGTGACCTGAGTGATTCTGCATGTTATTCAGGTCATTAGGAGTAGCCCCTCTTGCTCCCACAGATGCTGGCTTGGTCACTGGAAAACCAACTTTCTCCAAGCCTGTTATAGCTCACTCGTTCAATGAAGAGGGCAGGAAAGCATGCCAAAAACAGTAGTAGGTGTAACTGAAAATGGACAGCAAATAAGGTTACCTCAGAGTACAATGGGACCTTGATCAGATGGGCCAATGGGCTGAGGAATGGGAGACAGAGTGGTCTCCTTCCTGTAGGAAGGATGTTGTGAAACTTGAAAGGGTTCAGAAAAGATTTACAAGGATGTTGCCAGGGTTGGAGAGTTTGAGTTACAGGGAAAGACTGAATAGACTGGGGCTGTTTTCCTTGGAGCATCGGAGGCTGAGGGGTGACCTTATAGAGGTTTACAAAATCATGATGAACATAGATAGGATAAATAGACAATAAATTTTCCTTTGGGGGGGGTGGGCTGTCCAAAACTAGAGGGCGTAGTTTAAGGTAAGGTGGGAAAGATTTAAAAGGCATCTAAGGGACAACTTTTTCACGCAGAGGGTGGTGCATATATGGAATGAGCTTCCAGAGGAAGTGGTGGTACAATTACAACATTTAAAAGGCATCTGGATGGGTATATGAATAGGAAAGGTTTGGAGGGATATGGGCTGAATGCTGCCAAATAGGACTGGATTAAGTTAGGATATCTGGTCGGCATGAACGAGTTGGACCGAAGGGTCTATTTCTGTGCTGTACATCTCTATGACTCCATGACCTTCTCCATCACATTCTCTAATATCTTCACTATAACCATCAACCTTACTGCTGCCTACACCATCAGTTTCACCATCACCATCACCTTCTCCATCACCTTTATTATCACCTTCACCTTCATCATTAACAGCTCCATCACTATTGCCATCATATTCACCAGCACAGTCCTTCCAAACCCTTTGATGTCTTTCAAACACAGTGAAAAACGCTGCACAAGTTATTCTTAATCAGCTTGTCCCTCACCTCATTGACTTCATATATTCAAAATCACAGTGTGGATTCAAGTAGTGGCTACAGGGATGGTGCAGGAGGGAGAGATTCCGGTATTTGGATAACTGGGGTTCTTTCTGGGGAAGGTGGGACCTCTATAAACAGGATGGTCTACACCTGAACCTGAGGGGCACCAGTATCCTTGGTGGGAGGTTTGCTAGTGCTCTTGGGGGGGGTTTAAACTAACTCTGCAGGGGCATGGAAACCCAGA
>NC_057724.1:67990652-67996572 GCF_004010195.1 Chiloscyllium plagiosum
GCCGGAGTGGAGTGGGGGCGGAGAGGTCAGGAAGAAGATTGCAGGTTAGGAAGACGGTGCTGAGTTCGAGGAATTTGTTCATGGAATGCCCTGCCCTCATTATGGGCATTTAAGCGGGCATTGGATAGGCATATGGAGGATAGTGGGCTAGTGTAGGTTAGATGGGCTTGGATCGGCGCAACATCGAGGGCCGAAGGGCCTGTACTGCGCTGTATTCTTCTTCTATGTTCTTCTAAGTACAAGAAGAGGAAGCAGTGAATATGATGTTTACAACACTTCAAATTCAAGCAAAGTCTCATCAATGAAAGCTAGACCTCTGTATGTGTTTCTTCTATGTTCTTCTAAGTACAAGAAGAGGAAGCAGTGAATATGATGTTTACAACACTTCAAATTCAAGCAAAGTCTCATCAATGAAAGCTAGACCTCTGTATGTGTAAGACCTCTTCATCCGACCCAGGGCTTTTGATAGAGTAACCTTGGAAGGTTTGTAGAAGATAATGTGAAGATGTGGCTTCTCCGTAAGATGATGAGTGCCTTCACTTGTTGCCCAATAGCACGATGGTCAGTCTGGTGCACAGTGATATGTTATTGGATATCTTTCCTTTCACCTTCAGGCCCTAGCAAGGCAGGCTATTTGTTCCTGCTCTGTTTGTCTTCTCTGCCAGTAAATACTGACACAGGAGTACACTTTCAATTCAAGACAAACAACAGCTTCTCAAATTTGAAAATGTCAAGGTTTGTGCAAAAGTTATTGAAGAGCCACTGAGTGAATTCTTGTTCGTGAATGACTGGATTCCACATTGAAAGTTATCCTTGTCTGTGTTAACCAGTACCTTTCAGCTACGTTCACATGGCTTCACTTCTACCTCTCCCAGCTTTTCATCCCCTATCTGCACCCCTGCACCCCACATCATGTCTACTGACAAGATTGTAAATGATTAAAAGCTATGGAAAATAAGAATAATAAATACAATAGAGAGACAGCACCTGATACTCAATGGAACATATATTTAAGGGCTGGCCTTCCCCTTTAGAGACAGTTTGGTATCACCGGTGGGTGTTGGTATCACTCGTATTGTTTTCCCCTCCTATTTAATTTCACTTTAATCTCCTCCTTCTCTTCCTACCCTCCCTAATTTTGTTATTGCTGCAGTGCCCCAGTGGGTCATACTTTTAAATTTAATTAGAGACACAGGAATGCAAAATGGCTAGCTTTCCCCAGAAAGGAGAGTGGGTTAGTAAGGACAGGGAGCTGACTGGAGTTTATATTGAACTATGAAATGCAAATAAACATTGGTAGAAGACAGACTGACACCCCCTTTAGTAAAATGATGAATAGTAATACAATAACTATTAACAATCACTCTTTTACCTTCTTTTCATTGAATCCTTAGTGTGAAAGCAGGCCATTCAGCCCATCAAGCACACACCAATTCTTTAAAGAGTATCCCAGCCCAGTCTCTGTAACCCTGCAAAGCCCTTGGCTAATCTACCTAGCCAGCATATTTCTGGACACTTTAGCATGGCCAATCCATTTAACCTGCACATCTCTGGACTGTGGGAGGAAACTGGAGCATCTGGCAGAAAGTCCAGGTCAATGGAGGGAGAATGTGCAACACTTCACATAAGCAATCATCTGATGTTGGAATCGAATCCTGGTCCCTGACGCTGTGAGACAGCAGTGCTAACCACTGAGCCACCGTGTCCCCCCACATTTGACAATGCTGTGTAGCACTCAGTAATAGCCTGCTCACTGGGTTTTAAGTTCAATTTCCGCCAAGTCCACTCAGCTTATGACCTCATGACAGCCTTGGTCCAAATGTGGACTAACGAGCTGAATTGCAGAGGTTAGGTGACAATGACTGCCCTTCACAGCAAGGCCACCGTCGGCCATTAAGTCAGTGGGAATTGGGGTGAAAATACTTTATGTATTAGACCATTCCCTTACACAAAGGTCTATGAAAGGCCTTGAGAACTTTTCTTTACAATTAAACAATTGAGCCACCCAGTTATAGGAAGGATATTATTAAGCTGGAATGCACTCTGAAAGGTTTTACCAGGATGTTACCAGATATAGAAGTTTTGAGTTATAAAGAAAGGCTGGATAGGCTGGAATTTTTCACACTGGAGCATAGGAAGTTGAGAGGTGACCTTATAGAAGTTTATAAAATCATGAGGGGCATAGATAGGGATAAAGATAGGTATTTTTTCCGTCGGATGGGAGATCTCAAGACTAGGGGGCACATTTTTAAGGTGAGAGGAGAGCGATTTAAAGAAATCTTGCAGGGCGTATATTTTACACAGAGGGTTGTTCCAGTGGGAAATTCCTGAGAAAGTGGCGAATGTAAGTACAATTACAACATTTAAAAGACGTTTGGATAAGTACATGAATTGGAAAGGTTTGGAGGGATATGAGCCAGGAGCAGACAGGTGGGACTAGCTTAGTTTGGGATTAGGTTTGGCATGAACTGGTTGGACCAAAGGGTCTGCTTCTGTGTGATATGACTCTATGACTTTCTTTTGTTGAAATTCGTTATTGTAAACATGTCTAGATGATATTTAATGAAATAATTGTGCCAATTTTTATTGGTGAACCATTGAAGTCTAAACAATGGCATATATGGCTTGGGGATATAGTTATCTTTGAAAAACAGCTTACCATGCTTCTCTTATATTTGGTTTGAAGTATTAAACACTGTATTATAAAATCATGTCTTCAACCAAAGCAGACAGTATGTCCTGATGGAAACTCAGTCTGAAATTAAGGAGTGTGTCGTATTAAGACTCAGAGAAAAATAAGAATGATGAGGAAATTGACAATGTTGAATTGAGAACACAAAGTCATCTAATTATAGACTACAAATATTTCCATAAATCTGAAAAGTTCATAATTTAAACATAATTACTTTGCATACTTCAAGCTTTTTGCTACCAGCTGTGTCTGTCCTAAAAATGCTCTGACCAAAATTCATAAGCAAGACTAAATGTTAGCATAATTACATGAAACAGATTACTGCAAGCAAAAATGTTTCCTCAGATAATTTTTCATTCCCAAACCTCTTCCTCGTTGATATGAAGATATATTAATCATTCCTGGTTGGCAGGAATTTCCACATACCCATAAAGATCATATGTTCATAGAATTGTAGTATCCCTATTGTGTGGAAACAGGCCATTCAGCCCATCAAATTCACACTGACCCCCTGAAGAGCTTCATGTCCATATTTCAAAACATCGCTCCAGTTTATAAATGTTGTGAGAACATTTTCCATAACTGGACTATTGATGCCAAGTGTCATCCACAACTCAGTTTGTAGAATGGTTAAGGTCAGAAGGTTGTGTGTTCAATTCCCACTCCTGAGGCAGTAGAGAGAACTGTGGCTAATATGGTTTGTTTGGTGTAGTGAATAACAGTCTTGAGTGCTGTGTAAAGAGTGTTGTTTATTGCTTTCCTGTAAACTACATACAGGTTACAAGAATACTTCAGTCTGTGCTGTTCTTCATGTTTGAAGCCTCTCATGTATTTCTACTGACCAACCCAGACTGACTCTGGACAGAATCTTCCCAGCTCCTGAATGAAATGGACTTTAGAAAGGAAGTTGGGAAAATCAGGCGAGATCAGCAGAAATGAGATTCTCCAGATTTTGAATGATGTGAAAGGAACATTGCTGGTGAGTGGCAAACGGATTATTTGCATCTGTTTACCTGAATTCGGATGTTGTTATCATCCAGTCACATCACATTGTTAAGTTGTTTTCTACTCTCCCACCTGACAGGTCAAAATGAGATGGTGACAATTGCTGACCTGAAAGTCAGACTCCAGCTCACTGCTTGTTCCTCTAGCCCTCCATCTCGGACAACAGTCACCAACATCTCAACGCGTGCCCCATGAGCAGTGACTGCCTGCAGCCTCATTTAACAGACATTGACATTAGAAACATATCAGCCTCACTGCATTCATATGGTGCACTCCTGATTCACTTAACAGTGCTCCTTACTTGTTCTCTTAGTGCTCACTCACTTTGTGACGATGTGGATGTTCATAGCATCCCTGCCTTGCCTTACCTTTTTGTGCATTGCTCCCTCAGCCAGCACTTGAAGGCTCACAATAGTTCTGTTGTGCCTTGCATTTCAGCACAGACACAAAGCCAGGCAGCTTGTCATGACAGTCAGCAGTGACCAGTCAAAGGGGTGAACATGTTGCTGTATCAAGTCAACCTCAAACCTTCACCAAATGGCAAACACTCTGCACGTCCAGCAAGCAGATGGCCATGTCCCAAACTCTAAGGGGAGTGGACCTCAGCCAAGCCTGGGGACTGACAGAGCATAAATATACCACTGCCCATTTCCCACCAGGGCTACCGTAGACCTGATGAAGATGAGGTTCTGATGCTTGGAGCAATAGGAACAGGCAAAGAAGGGGTGGCACGATGGCTCAGTCCCTCACAATGCCAGGGTCCTGTGTTCGGTTCCAGCCTAGGGTGACTGTCTGTGTGGAGTTTGCACATTCTCCTCGTATCTGCGTGGGTTTCCTCCAGGTGCTCCGGAATCCTCCCACAGTCCAAAGATGTGCAGGTCAGGTGGATTAGCCATGCTGAATTACCCATAGTGTTCAGGGATGTGCATTAGTCAGGGGTAAATGTAGGAGAATGGGTCTGAGTGGGATACTCTTTGGAGGGTCGGTGTGGACATGCTTGCCTGAAGGGCCTGTTTCCACACTGTAGGGATTTGGATCCTGATTCTAATTCTAAAAGGGATGTGATGGACTCCAAAGAGCAGGAAGAGTGGCAACTTCTGAGGAGGAAGATGAGGCCATTGAGAAGAAAGAACATCACCTGCAGTTTGATAATGTGAAGCAACATCGGGGTTTAACAAGCCAGAAATGATGTCATTGACACCTTGTTCCAGCAGATGTTGGTTGAGTGCAATGATCACTCATTGACTGTAAATATATTGCTGCTAAAACAGTAAACAGTCCCTATGTGTTCTCAGAAGCAAACGCAGCTTTTGTTTGTTTGCTTTGGTTGTTACTGAGAGTTGTCGACACAATTGACGTTTTCGCTCAATTGATGTTTTGTGGCTTTCTGCTTTCATATTGACCCAGGAGAATTGTTGAGCACAATTAATGCTATTGTTCAACTCTGTAATTGAAACATCAATTCTGAGAATAGAACATTTTCAACTGTTTGAAGGCTTTCCAGTATGTGATGGTTATATGTTGAGAAGACGTTTAGATTACATTACAGTGTGGAAACAGGCCCTTCGGCCCAACAAGTCCACACCGACCCGCCGAAGCGCAACCCACCCATACCCCTAACCTAACACTACGGGCAATTTAACTATAGCCAATTCACCTGACCTGCACATCTTTGGACAGTGGGAGGAAACCGGAGCACCCGGAGGAAACCCACGCAGACATGGGGAGAATGTGCTAACTCCACACAGTCAGTCGCCTGAGGCGGGAATTGAACCCGGGTCTCCGGCGCTGTGAGGCAGCAGTGCTAACCACTGTGCCACCGTGCCGCCCACAATGCGCACTAGGGAAAGAGAGGCACTCCCTGAGAAAGGGTTCAAAGATAGCACTAAGAATAGGCAACCTATGTATTGGTTTGCTGAGTTGTAAAACATCTTGGAGTGCCGTCACTAGCGGTGTTCCGCAAGGATCTGTTTTGGGACCATTGCTGTTTGTCATTTTTATAAATGACCTGGAGGAGGGGTTAGAAGTTTGGGTGAGCAAGTTTGCGGATGATACGAAAGTCGGAGGAGTTGTTGACAGTGAGGAAGGATATGGCAGGTTACAGCGGGATATAGATAAGCTGCAGAACTGGGAAGAAAGGTGGCAAATGGAGTTCAATGTAGCTAAGTGTGAGGTGATTCACTTTGGTAAGAGTAACAAAAAGATGGGATACTGGGCTAATGG
>NC_057724.1:67996842-68026042 GCF_004010195.1 Chiloscyllium plagiosum
GGTAGGTTCTTTACTCAGTGAGTCGTGAGTTCATGGAATGCCCTGCCAGTAGCAGTGGTGGACTCTCCCTCATTATGGGCATTTAAGCGGGCATTGGATAGGCATATGGAGGATAGTGGGCTAGTGTAGGTTAGGTGGGCTTGGATCGGCGCAACATCGAGGGCCGAAGGGCCTGTACTGCGCTGTATTCTTCTATGTTCTATGTTGTATTTATAACTTTGCACTTGTGCTTGCAATGAAGTGTCAGCAACGACACCTATGTGCCTTAAGCAGTATTTAGTTTTGATTCCCCTCTTATTAATTGCATGGTAAAGGATGACTCTTAGCTGATAGAGGACACTACCCTCCCAACAAACTATTTCGTTCAAGGGTGAGGTGGGATGAGCAGCATATGTTGACCTTGCCACCAGTATCCACATTCCATGAAAGCATTAAGGAGACAGTTGCAGCAAAATGCAAAATAGGTGAAATTCTCACTCATGTTACGATAAGGTTTTCTAGGATTACAAAAGGATTTTGATCAAATTTGTCAATGGGCTGAAAAATGGCAGATGGACTTCAGTTTGGATTAAAGCAAGGTATTACATTTTGGTACAACAAACAGGGACAGGACTGAGACAATTAATAGTATGGTCTTGGGTAATGTAGAACGGAAGGACCTAGGGGTCCAGGTACATAATTCTTTAAAGTTTTCACCATGTATAGACAAGGTGGTTATAAAAACGATTAGCATGTTTGCCTTTTGCTCAGACCTTTGGGAAGTCATGTTTCGGTTGTATTGGAAATTGGTGATGCCTATTCTGGAATACTGTGTCCATTCTGGTCACCCAGATATAGAAAACATATTATTAGGCTAGAGAGGATTCAGAAGAGAATTATCAGGATGTTGCCGGGTATGGAAGGTTTGACTTATAAAAAAAGGCTGAATAGGCTGGGACTTCTTTTACTGGTGTGTAGGAGATAGAGAGGTGACCTTATAGAGATTTATAATATCACAAGGGATATAGATAGGATTAGTGGAAGGTGTTTTTACCTTAGGATTGGGGATGTCAAGATTGGCCCACATTTTTAAGGGCTGAGGAGGGAGATTCAAAAAGACATGGGAGCAATTTCTTTACACCGAGGCTCTGTTCATATATGGAATGAACTTCCTGAGGAAGTGGTGGATGTGGACAGTTACAATGTTTAAAAGACACTTAAGTAAGTACATTAGTAGGAAAGGTTTGGTGGGATATGAGTCAGGAGCAGGTGGGTGGGACTAGTTTAGTTCGGGATTATGTTTAGCATGGACTGGTTGGACCGAAGGGTCTGTTTCCGTGCTGTATGACTGTATAACTGTGATCCTTCCTAAATTCTTTTACATTTATAAAATAAAGTTTTATTAGTATATTCTATGTAATAAAACTGTATTCTGTGTAAATTGGCAGCTTCCTGTGAATATATTCAGTAAATAGTCAGAGACTGATTATGACAGTAACTAACTGCAAAAATAAACTTACAATCTATCAAGCCGGGTTTTACTCTGAAATATGAGTTGCCCAATATTACTATGAGCTGGAATCATAACATTTTCATTTAAACTGAACACTTTAGCAGTCTTTCAAAATTTGTTTTCTTTTCCAAAATGTTATTTATGGGGTTGCTTAAGTGGATGTTATAGCTCAAATTTGAAGATGTAACATTCATCACGAACAGTGAAGAACTGTCACATTGTATTAATGACATTGTGCCTGATTATGATGGAGTTTTTTGTGTTGCTATGTTGATTGCTGCCGATGTTGAATGTACTGCTGATGTTTTCTTGTTTGTTAGTGATGCTGTTGCTGATTACTTTCTGCTTTTCTAGTCCAAGTATAGGTTGAATATGAAAACTGTTCCTTTTCATTAATTTACTGGGTGCCAGTCTTGATAAAGGAAATCTCAGCTTCATCACAGTTTTTGTTGGTTCCAGGTTTCCATGCACAGTTTTTCCTGTCAACAAACTGCATCAGCAAGTTGGTGTCTTTCTTTCTTCTGGTCATTTGGAATGTTTCTGATGAAGGACCAATGCTTCGAAAGCTAGCACTTCCAAATAAACCTGTTGGACTATAACCTGGTGATTTTTAAATTTGGTAGGCATACCTTGCATGGCAAAATTATCTTATATTTTCTTCTATTGAGCAACTCTGCAGGCAATTTCATGTCAGCTTTGAGAGGTGTAAGACAGAATAACAATAAGGTATTGTTGAATCTGTTTTTGTCTCTCGGCATTTTATGATGCTGTCTCAAATAAGTGGATATCCTCTTCTATAAACCCATTTTCCCACTGTATCAGAGAGCAAACTAAATTAAAGTGGCAGGGATTAATCCTCAGAAATGAAAAAGCTAGCCAAACACAAATTAATGATGGGATCAAAACATTGAGAGTAAAATCTCATATTTTAGCTTTTATATAAATTTCACACACTTATGATTCCTTTATGATTTAAAAAGGGTTGAACAATTGAAAGCACAAAGTCAGCGAGAGCAGGACATATTTCAGAAATATGATTGGAGGAGCAGTGAGTGAGGGAGAGACAGAACTCCAATCAGAGGATTCCACTCTCTTGCTCCAGGTTCAACACTGCTGATTGGAGGAAAAGCTAGAGCATGAGGGACAGGGCCTGTGATTGGAGGTTTATTCCACTGCTGAATCTATTGTCCGCTGCCATGTTAAAATTCTTGCCTGCACTGTCACCAATCACTTTGACTAGCTGCTGGATGATGAGTCTGACCCACTTGAATCCTCCAAGAAGCTGACGAGAAAATCAGGCAAAATCTAGAAACCCAGTAATGAGAGAAGGCCCGGGGAACTACCTTTATCAAGAGTATATTGATGGGTAGTAGCCAAAAGAGAGAAGGTTTATCCCAGTCCAATTTTCCTGCAATCCTGTGGTATGAGTGCCTGTGATTTAGGAAGTAGTGACAAGTGAGGAGAGAAGTGTTTAATTATACAGAAATTAAGTTGGTCTATTATCAATTTACATAAACTACATATTTTGTCTGTCTGATTTCTATTTCATTGTATCAAATAATTGAATTTCGAGATGAATCAGACCTTAGCTTATTGTTGACATCATGTTTAGAAGTCAAGTTTGAGAGAACATATCAAGAAGAAGAATGGTATCCTGAACTGCTCATACAAACTGGAGAACTTGATTTTTTTTGAATATCAAATGACTGAACATTATATAGGGAGTATTTCCATTCGGCGTTTATGCTAATCAATCTATATACAGAAGGAAACCATAAAGAATATCAACAGAAACACAGAATGTAATATCACTATGTGATTGTAACTGGATCAGAACCTTCAGCAGAAGATGGCAGTAGTGAGGGAGGACCACAAGACAGTTGATTACTCTGGAGAAAGAGTGTCTTTCACGGAAGGAAGCCTCATAGGAAAAAAATGTAGACAGACAAAGGATTCATCAACCCACTGTGAACAACAATCTTAATTCCATGTAAATATTTCTCAGGTTTGACCTTAATTTCCCTTTGTATCTGTAATGATGTTGTGCCCATGGAATAAAGGTCCCTGCTTCATGATCTTTGCTCTTTGCATTTCATGTCACATAACAAAGGAGGTTTTGGAAATTCAAAAGTAATCTGCCATAAATTTAAGATAGACAATTCTATCTCTCTCAAAATGACCGATGTCTTGATCATTGCCTTGTATACTGTGGTGATGAAGTTATGATGTTGAATCCACAATGCTCAGCCAATTCTGGAGGTGAATTGGCATCCATTGTCACACATTACTGTTTCAGCAGAAATCCCTTGCTTACAGCAAACAGAACTCACACTATTGAGGTCATGTTGCGGCTGTACAGGACATTGGTTCGGCCACTTTTGGAATATTGTGTGCAATTCTGATCTCCTTTCTATTGGAAGGATGTTGTGAAACTTGAAAGGGTTCAGAAAAGATCTATAAGGATGTTGCAGGGTTGGAGGATTTGAGCTATTGGGAGAGGTAGAATAGGCTGGGGCTGTTTTCCCTGGAGCGTCGGAAGCTGAGGAGTGACCTTATGGACATTTGTAAAATCATGAGGGGCATAGATAGGGTAAATAGACAAGGTCTTTACTCTGGGGTGGGGGAGTCCAGAACTAGAGGGCATAGGTTTAGAGTGAGAGGTGAACGATATAAAAGAGACCTAAGGGGCAACTTTTTCATGCAGAAGGTGGAGCGTGTGTGGAATGAGCTGCCAGAGGAAGTGGTGGAGTCTAGTACAATTGCAACATTTAAAAGGCATCTGGATTAGTATATGAATAAGAAGGGTTTGGAAAGATATGGGCTGGGTGCTGGCAGGTGGGACTAGATTGGGGGATGGGATATCTGGTTGGCATGGACGGGTTGGACCAAGGGATCTGTTTCCGTGCTGTACATCTCTATGACACCATGACTATGCAAATGATTATTGTAACTCTTCAATTTTCCACCTTTCTCATAACTTGAAACCTTCAATAATTCCCAACATTTTAATTTGTCACTCTTGGTTGACTGCAATTAAATTGGTTCCCACATAATACCTGATCACCCTGGTGATACTTCATTTTTATAATCTTATTTTTTGTCTGTGTGTTCCCATAATTGGACGTGTACTGAATATCAATTACCATTTTCTCAAAGTTTTGTAGATACCAGTCTGGTACACAGCTTATCATTGGAATGGAGAACTATAAGCTCTGTGTTAGATTAGATTCCCTTCAGCGTGGAAACAGACCCTTCAGCCCAACAAGTCCACACCAACCCTCCAAAGAGTAACCCACCCAGACCCATTTCTCTCTGACTAATGCAGCTAACACTATGGACAATTTAGCATGGCTAATTCACCTGACCTGCACATCTTTGGACTGTGGGAGGAAACCGGAGCACCCGGAGGAAACCCACGCAGACACGGGGAGAATGTGCAAACTCCACACAGTCATCCAACGTTGGAATCGAACCAGGGACCCTGGTGCTGTGAGGCAGCAGTGCGAACCACTAAGCCACTGTGCTGCCCCAGATCTTCTGTAGAGGTTCTGGTTTTGGGTATGACTATTCTAGATGTGGCTGGAAGATCACCAAATTCTAGGAACAAAAGAAATAGGAGCAGGAGTGGAACATCTGTTCCGTAAGTCCTACCTCTGGCACTTAATGAAACCATGGCTGATCTGCACACCCTTTCCCAGCCTCCATTCCACTTTTGAACCAGCTCCTCATACCCCTCAACTCATTTTCAAACATCTACCCACCTCCTCTTAAATACCTTCAGTGATGTAGCCTCTGGGGTAGCAAATTAGAGATATTGACCACCCACCAGGAGAAGGAATTCCTTCACATCTCAGTTTTAAATGAGTGTTCCCTTATTCTGTACCTATGTTCCCTAGTTTGAGATTCCCCGCTGGTGGAATCATCTTCTCAACATCTACGCTGTCTAGCTCCCCTCAGAATCTTATATGCTTCAATAAAATCACCCTACTCTCGTGACTAAAGGCTGAAGCTGTTTAGCTGCTCCCTGTCATTTTTAGAAATCTCTATGTGCCGAATGACAGATTTCTTTTGTTTTAATTCCTTCATGGGATATGGGCATTGTTGATTTAGGCCAGCATTTTTGGCAAATCCCTAATTGCCTAGGGAACAATTAAGACTCTTTTGTGCTAGAGTGGCATATCGGTGCATTAGTCAGGGGTAAATATAGGGGAATGGGTCTGGGTGGTTTGCTCTTCGGAGGGTCAGTGTGGACTTGTTGGGCCGAAAGGCCTGTTTCCACACTGTAGGGAATCTATACGGGTGGCACGGTGGCACAGTGGTTAGCACTGCTGCCTCAGTGCCAGAGACCCGGGTTCAATTCCTGCCTCAGGCGACTGTCTGTGTGGAGTTTGCACATTCTCCCCTTGTCTGCGTGGGTGTGCTCCGGTTTCCTCCCACAATCCAAAAATGTGCAGGTTAGGTGAATTGGCCATGCTAAATTGCCCGTAGTGTTAGGGGAATGGGTCTGGGAGGGTTGCGGGTCGGTGTGGACTTGTTGGGCCAAAGGGCCTGTTTCCACACTGTAAGTAATCTAATTTAATCTAGACCCAGTAAGACTTCCTTCCCTGAGAGACATTAGTAAGCCAGAAGATTTTTATGACAATCAACAGTGTTGTTTGACACCACTAAGATGGTAACATAGTTGCTGCAGACGTTTATTGAATCCATATTTGATCATCTGCACGGTGGGATTCAAACCCATGTCCTTAGAACATTAAAAAAAACAAAGAACTGTGGATGATGAAGATCTGAAACTAAAGCAGAAGTTGCTGGAGATGCTCAGCATCTATGGAGAGAAAGCAAAGTTAATGTTTTTGGTCTAATGACCATTGTCGCTTCTGGGTTCTGAAAAAGAGTTAATGGACTTGAAACATGAATTCTGTTTTCTCTCCACAGACCTGCTGAGTTTCTCCAACAATTTCAGTATTTGTTCCTTAGCTCATTTGCCTGGTTCTGGACTGCTAGATCAGTGACATTATCACAATGTTCCATTTTTGCTGCAGTACAATACATTTGACTCTTGATCCATTTCTTTGCTGAGTCTGCTTTGGGTTTCTTGGAGGTAGTAGGCCACCCATTACATTTAAACATCATGAAATATCTGTTAGACTTGTGAGCAAGTTTGTTAGAGTCACAGAGGTCCAATGTATAGAAAAAAGCCCTTGGTTAGAGTCACAGAGGTCCAATGTATAGAAAAAAGCCCTTGCTAATCAAAACAAGCACCTAACTATTCGAATCCCTGTTACCACTGATATAGACTAGACCAGGCCACTCAAAACATTGTTAAGCAGGCAGCCCACTCCATAACTTTGCAATTTGTTTTGGTGACTACCAGCTTTTAAAACAGACAAAAATTTAATCGCAAAATTGCACAATCAAACATAACGAACAGAATAAAGAACCCCTACAGAACTCAATCTATTCAAACTGGACTTAATTATGCTGTTCTGAATATACACAACAGTCATAATAAGCAAACCCCCTGAAACACAGTAAAAATGAAACAAATGCTTACAGGTTGAAGCTAGAAGGGCATAAGGAGAGAGAGTTTAGCAACCTGTTTCCACACAGCTCACTGTTGAACTCCTTAACTAGTTCTGGACGGAACTGCTCAGCTAGAGAGTTGACCACTGTCCTTTCCATGATACAGGTCACTTCTAAAACATGACCACTTTGGCCTGAAGTCTCACCTGTTTACATATAAACAAAGGGTCTCTCAAAATCCTTTTCATCTCTGTACCAAACTAGCCACCTCAGAGCCAGGAGGGTTTTATGACCCCTCTTAAAAAAAAACCAAGGACACAGTATCCTTGAGAAAAGGGTCAGCTTTTTAGAAAAAAAAAGGACCAGCTTTATGGCACCAGCTCATGATCTTTGTTTGCACATAGAAACACTTGATAAGTGTTACCAGAATCTCTGCCTCTACCACCCTTACAGACAGTGAGTTCCAGATTTCCAGCACCCTCTGAGTGAAGAACTGATTCCTCTTACCTTAAATCTACGCCCCCAACCTATCATTGATTCCTTCAGCGAGGGAAAGTTTTCTTCCTGTCTAACCCTATCTATGCCCCTCATAGTTACATACATCATTTGGGTCGCCTGGTGGTTCAGTGGTTAGCATTGCTGCCTCAGAGCACCAGGGACTCAGGTTCGATTCCAGCCTCAAATGACTGTCTGTGTGGAATTTGCACATTCTCATTGTGTCTGCATGGGTTTCCTCTGGGTGCTCTGACTTCCTCCCACATCCAATGATCCCACATTCAGGTTAGGTGAATTGGCCATGCTAAAATTTCCCACAGTGTTCAGGGATGTGTAAATTAGGTGCATTAGTTTGGGGTAAATGTCAAGTAATAGGGGAATGGGTCTGGGTGGGTTACTCTTCGGAGGATCGGTGTGGACTTGTTGGGCCAGAGGGTTTGCTTCCACACTGTAGGGATTCGATGATCTCAATTGGACCTCCTTCTGTCTCCTGTGCTCCAAGAAAAATGACCCCAGTCTCTTCATAACTAAAACTTTCCAGCTCAAGCAACATTGTGGTCAACCATTCCTCCTCCTTCTCCAGTGCAATCACATCCCTCCTATAATGTGGATTCCAGAACTGCACACAGTACGCTAGCTGGGACCGAGCCAGCACTTTATACACTTCCAGAGTAATGTCCCTGATTTCAAACTCTAATCCTTGCCAAATAAAGTGGCACTGTAGCCTCACAGCACCAGGAACCTGGGTTCAATTCCAGCCTTGGGCGCCTGTCTGTGTGGAGTTTGCACATTCGCCCTGCATCTGCGTGGGTGTGCTCCAGTTTCCTCCCACAGTCCAAAGATGTGCAGGTTGGGTGAATTGGCAAAGCTAAATTGTCCCAAAGTGTCCAGGGATGTGTAAGTTAGGGGCATTAGTCAGGGGAGATGTAGGGGAATGGGTCTGGGTGGATTCTCTTGGGGCCAAAGGGCTTATTTCCACACTGTGGGGATTCTATTCTAAAGGAAAGTGTCTCATATGCCTTCTTAAGGCATGAGGCAAGGTGATGGCCTAGTGATATTATTGCTGGACTGTTAATTCAGCGACCCTAATAATGTCCTGGGGATCTCGGTTCGATGCTTGCTGTGGCACAGGGCAGAATTTGAATTCTACAGAATAAAATGATGTCTAACGATGACCATCAGTCCATTGCCAATTGTTTGAAAAGCTCATCTGATTCACTAATGTCCTTCAGGGAAGGAAACTGCTATCCTTACCCACTCTGACCTACATGTGACTCCAGACACACAGTAATGTGGTTGACTCTTAAACAGCCTTCTGGGCAATTAATGATGGGCAATAAATGTTGGCCTAGCCAGTGGCAACCACATCATATGAATGAGTAAAAAAAAACTTGGCCAGGATAATATACCCTGCACATAATACTGTTGGTTTAGGCAGGTGGGTGGGATTGGACAGGCCATTCTTTTAGTACGTGGCCAAGATGAGAAAAGGTAGAAAAGGGAATGGAGGACCTCATTTGCAATGGGGTGAGGCATAGGGAGGGTTCCCTGAATGGGGTCACACCCAGGATGTCAATGCCCCTCCTCTTCCTCACCAACTCCCATAATCCTCCCTCAGCTTGTGGATTCACTTGTTGCTCCTTCCCATGCCCCAGCTGAGCCCTGATGTTGTTGGATCTAGTGGAGGTGAATGGTTGACTGTCTGCAAGGGTAGGACGTCATCCTTCTGAGCATTGGCAGTCCCATTCTCCATCAGTTTGGCACCCCCTCTCTCCCCAGTGTGCTGCGGGGTGTGCTTCTTTCTGACTGCTGGCTCGCCATGGAAAGAGGAGCCGTTGGGACAGGCGAACTGTGTAGGCCTCACACTCTATAAAATACAGCCGATGACTCAACACTTTCAGCAAAAGCACAAGCTTATTAAACTCTGTACTTCATCAAATTTCTGCTAACACAACATTGTTTAAATCTTACAATACTACTTGGAGGCAGAATATAATCAACTTGCAAAAGAATCATTACTCTTCACTTGCATCAAAGTAATAATTTAGAGTTTGTTTTAACATGCTGGGCGTGATTTAACTCAGTCTGTTCACTTCAAGCTTGGGTCTCTTTGGGTATTCAAAGCCTTGGATTGGTTGAATCTGAAAGCAATCTTTCCATTATTCAACACAGCCGCTTAAAGCTCAGGGTTACGCCAAATCCCTACAAAGTGGTTTCGACTAGATTAAGGTTCAACCTTTCCCCAGTTTTCTTTGGAGATGTTACTGCGAAGGATACACCTTGACGTTTCATAATTAATTGACAAATGTTGGAACATTCACTCCAGAGGATTAGAATGTGTAAGAATCTTTCACCAATTGTCTGCAGTTTAAAGAGCCAGCAACTGTGATTACAGCACAGGTTATGAGCTATTGTGCAGCAGATTTGCTGTTTCTTTGGACTGGCATGTCTCAGCCTTTCAAACATAAGCTCACCCTGAGCTGACAACATGTTCACTGGCTAATTAAACCACTTTTTGAGAAAACTGCTCTCCATGGGCTACCTTGGCTTGTCAACCAAAAACTAACTTGACCTCTCTCTCTGTCTCTGACTCTGATAGTACATATGGTAAGGGGAATACACAGCCTAACACCCTGGCTGTCTCTGACACCTCACTGACACCAATTTTCTTGTTCTTCATCCTATCACAGCTTGTGGGAGCTTTCTGTCTTTCATTATAAACTGCATCAGCATGTTATAAAGTCATAGAGTCATTGAGATGTACAGCATGGAAACAGACCCTTCGATCCAACTCATCCATGCCGACCAGATATCCCAACCCAATCTAGTCTCACCTGCCAGCACCCAGCCATATCCCTCCAAACCCTTCATATTCATATACCCATCCAGATGCCCTTTAAATGTTGCAATTGTACCAGCCTCTACCACTTCCTCTGGCAGCTCATTCCATACACGTACCACCCTCTGTGAGAAAACGTTGCCCCTTTATATCTTTCTTCTCTCACCCTAAACCTATGCCCTCGAGTTCTGGGCACCCCCACCCCAGGGAAAAGACTTTGTCTATTTATTCTATCCATGCCCCTCATAATTTTACAAATGTCCATAAGGTCACCCCTCAGCCTCCAACACTCCAGGGAAAACACCCCAGCCTATTCAGCCTTTCCCTATAGCTCAAATCCTCCAACCCTGGTAACATTCTTGTAAATCTTTTCTGAATCCTTTGAAGTTTCACAACATCCTTCCGATAGGAAGGAGACCAGAATTGCATGCAATGTTCCAAAAGTGGCCTAACGCCTAACCAATGACCTGTTTAGCCACAATATGACCTCCCAACGCCTGTACTATTCTCACCAATAAAGGTCTTGTAAATCTTTTCTGAATCCTTTGAAGTTTCACAACATCCTTCCGATAGGAAGGAGACCAGAATTGCATGCAATGTTCCAAAAGTGGCCTAACCAATGACCTGTACAGCCACAATATGACCTCCCAACTCCTGTACTATTCTCACCAATAAAGGAAAGCATACCAAATGCCGCCTTCACTATCCTATCTATCTGCAACTCTATTTTCAAGGAGCTATGAATCTGCAGTCCAATGTCTCTTTGTTCAGCAACGCACCCTAGGACCTTATCATTAAATGTATATGCACTGCTAAGATTTGCTTTCCCAAAATGCAGTACCTTACAATTATCTGAATTAAATTCCATCTGCTGCTCTTCAGCCCACTGGCTCATCTGATCAAGATCCCTTTGTAATCTGAGGTAACCTTCTTCGCTGTCCACTACACCTCCAATTTTGATGTCATCTGCAAACTTACTAACTATACCTCTTATACTCATATCCAAATCATTTGTATAAATGACGAAAAGTAGTGGACCCAGCATTGATTTTGTAGCTCTCCACTGGTCACAGGCCCCCAGTCTGACAAACAACTCTCCACCACCAGCCCGTCTTCTACCTTTGAGCCAGTTCTGTATCCAAATGGCTAGATCTCCCTGTATTCCATGAGATCTAATCATGCTAACCAGTCTCCCATGGGGAACCTTGTGGAATGCCTTACTAAAGTCCATATAGATCACATCTACTGCTCTGCCCTCATCAATCCTCTTTGTTACTTCTTCAAAAAACTCAATCAAGTTTGTGAGACATGATTTTCCACGCACAAAGCCATGTTGACTATCCTGAATCAGTCCTTGCCTTTCGAAATGCATGTACATCCTGTCCCTCAGGATTCCCTCCAACAACGTGCCCACCACCGACGTCAGGCTCACCAGTTTATAGTTCCCTGGCTTGTCCTTACCACCTTTCTTAAATAGTGACACTACGTTTGCCAACCTCCAGTCTTCTGGCACCTCATCTATGACTATCCATGATACACATATCTCAATAAGGGGCCCAGCAATCACTTCTCTAGCTTCCCAAAGAGTTCTAGGGTACACCTGATCAGGTCTGGTGGATTTATCCACTTTTATGCATTTCAAGAAATCCAGCACTTCCTCCTCTGTAATATGGACATTTTTCAACATGTCACCATCTATTTCCCCACATTCTATATCTTCCATGTAATTCTTCACAATAAACACTGATGCAAAATACTCGTTTAGTATCTCACCCATCTCCTGCGGTTCCACACAAAGTGACCCTGCAAATACGAATGCAAATTTGTTTTTTTCTTAACAGATAAATTAGAAGCAAGAGTAGACCATTCAACTCTTGACCTTTCTCCATCAATTGACACATTGTGGCTGATTTGACGGTGGCCCCATCTCGACTTTCCAGTTTAGTCTCATGTCAATCAAAAATCCATTCATATCGGCCTTAGAAATATTCAACAACCACTGATCTCTGGGGAAGAGAATTCTACAGAGGAACTGTACTATAAAGGGATATTTATATGCTAATGACATTGATATAAATATTGATGCCACTTTGATACCAGCAGAGCTGACAGACACAACTAATCGAGAGCTTAAGGGGAGCAGATGAAAAAACTATGCTAGTGAGTTGTATTCAGTATAATGTGTATTGTAGTGTAAATCCAGTGTTTTATAGTATTGATAAGAGTGAGAGAGAATTATTTTAAGAGCAAGCTAGAGATTCAAGGGAGTCAGAGCATTAGACTTCAGTAAGACACCCACGATGAACAGACTCCTGTGCCCAAGAGAACAGAATCTATAAAGGGGCAACAAGCAAGCTTGAATCTATGGGAGATTGGCAATTTAGAGACCTAGCTGCAGCAAGGCCTGGTCACTACAGAGTTATATCAAAGCACCAAAAATCCTTGATAATCAAAGGAAGGGATAGAAAACATAAGTAAAAGAGAGCAGGAGGGATTAGAAACAGACAAACAATGATAGTAAAGAAGTCAAAGCTTGAGGCTTTTTAATCTGAATGATCAACATTTGTAACAAGATGGATGAGATACAAAAACAGAAATTGCTAGAAAAGCTCAGCAAGTTTGGCAGCATTCATGGAGACAAATCAGAGTTAACAGATCCAGTGACCCTTCCAAAGAACTCAGAAGATGGATGAAATGAGTGGTCAAAAAGGAGTAAATTAATGTGACAATAGGTACTGTGAAGAAGTGGTTGCAAGGTGGGAACTCAATATTCTAGAATATTCATCTCTCTGGAAGAATTGCAAAAAGAAAGCAGGTGGGGTAGCTTTGTTAATAAAGGATGGGAATAATGTGGTGGTGTGTAACAATGCAGGTGCAATGGATTGTAATGTAGACTACATTTCCGTGGTAATAATGAATAGAAAGTGAAAGATATCATGGGTAGGAATTGTCGCTGTTATTGTTTTTGTTAACAGACTAACTTTATTTGTAAAACATCTCAGAGTTGCAATTGAATTTATTTCTTGCTGATTTGTCTGGTGTGATGCTTATGATGTCAGAACACCAAGATCAATGATAGCCAATGTGCAGACTTGGGAGTATTTACCACAAGCTGTACCTGGTTCAATGTTGTTGCCAAGGTGATGGTGCACCCCAGTCTTGGCTAAAATAGCATAGTGCTCAATCTCCGACTTCCTCAAGTTTGGATGGTAGTTGGCATGAATAACCTTCACTTTTGATGAAGGACTTATGCCTGAAACATCGATTCTCCTGCTCTTCAGATGCTGCCTGACTGGCTGTGCTTTTCCAGCATCACACTTTTCGACTCTGATCTCCAGCATCGGCAACCCTTTCTTTCTCCTGGCATGAACATCCTGGCTTTGCCTTGATGTATTATTTGTAAAGTCTGTTGGTAGTGTAGCGCATATTTGCCACGTTTCATAACCAGCTGGAGCCTGGAGTCATTGGACTCTAAAGACGTTTTTGTCTTCTTGGCGCTTACCTGCGTTTGCTGAGCCCGAGGGGCAGTGTGAATGAGGAGGAAGAGGGAGGCCAGCAGCGTGTGGTCAGACATCCAGTTGCAGTGCTGAGGTGAAACCAATTTGGTGAAGGGAGCAAAGCTTAAAATAAAGGAGCTATCTATGGGCCCCGAAATGTTATCTCACAGCAGGCCAAAGTATAAATCAGCAAATAATAGAGACATATCAGATGGGCATTACAATTGTCATGAATGCTTTTAATCTGCATATTGATTGGACAAATCAGATGGGTAAGGATAACATGGAAGATTGCTTTGTAAAATGCATCAGGCAGTGTTTCTTGGATCACTAGGTTCCAGAACCTACCTTTTTGATTTGATTTGATTTGATTTGAGTTATTATTGTCACATGTCAGAGGATGTGGTGGAGGCTGGTACAATTGCAACATTTAAAAGGCATCTGGAAGGGTATATAAATAGGAAGGGTCATATGGGTCAGATGCTGGTAAGTGGGACTAGATTGGGTCAGCATGGATAGATTAGATATCTGGTCGGCATGGACAGGTTGGACTGAAGGGTGCTGTACATCTCTATGACTCTATGTATCTGGGTACAGTGAAAAGTTTTGTTTTATGGGCAGTACAGGCAGATCATTACCATATTAAGAGCGAAGAATATAATGTTACAGCTGCAGAGAAGGTGCACAAAGAACATAATCACCATTAAATTTAAGATTTGACAGGTTCATTCAGAAGGCAAATAACAGCAGGGAAGACATTGTGCTTGAACCTATTGGTATGTGTTTTTAAACTTTTGTATCTTCTGCCTGAAGGAAGAGGTTGGAACAGATTATAATCGATGTGGAAAGGGTCTTTGATTATGTTGGCTGCCTTTCCAAAGCAGCAAGTCGTATAAATGGAGTCAATGGATGGAAGGCTAGTTTGCGTAAAGGCCTGGGCTGTGTTCACAACTCTGTAGTTTCTTATGGTCATGGGCAGGGCAGTTACCATTGCAAGCCATGGTGCATCTGGATAAAGTGCTTTCTATGGTGTATCTATGAAAATTATTATGAGGTTTTATGGATGTGCTGAATTTCCTTCACCTCCTGACGAAGTAAAGGTGTTGTTGTGCTTTCTTGACCATAGCGTCAACTGGGTAGACTAGGATAGATTGTTGGTGATCGTCTCTCCTCGGAATTTGACCTGGGAGCAGGCTATTTTAGATTCACTAACGATGTAAAATTAATAGGAAGTTTTAAAAGAAATGGCTGCAGAAATAGTGGATGTGTTGGTTGAAATACTTCAGAACTCACTGGATTCCAGGAGGGCTCTAGTGGATTGGAAAACTGCTAAAATAACACCTGTGTTTAAGAGGGAACGAGATAGAAAACAGGAAACTGTAGGCCAATTTATCTAAATTTGTCATTGGGAAATGCTAGATTCCATTACTGAGGAAGTACTAGCAGGACATTTAGAAAAGCTGAATGCAACCAAAAAAAGTTTTTTGATGTTACAAAAATAAGTGGACGAATATTCTATGTTGAGGATGTAAAAGATTGGCAAAGGGGATATAGATAGATTGTGAATGGGCAGAAATTTGGCAGATGGAGTTCAGTATAGAAATGTGCAAGGTCATGCACTTTGGTTGGAAGAATCAAATGGCAGATTAATTTATACCAGAAGGATATTCTAAAAAAATATACAGCACAGAAGGATCTGGGTATTCTTTGCATAAATCACAAAAAAGTTAACATATAGATTCAGCAAATATCTAAGAAGGCAAATAGAATTTTATTGTTGGGAGGTTGAAGTTTACACAAGGGAAGTCTTGTTACAACTATACAGGGTGTGGTAGACCACAGCTACAGTTTTGATCTCTGAATTTAGACAATGGATGTACTTGCTTTGGAGGCACTTAAACATAGATGTACAGGACTGATTGCTCAGATGAAGGTGTTGACATATTAATAATGGCTAAACAGGTTAGGCCTTGATTCATTAGAGTTTAGCAAACTGAGGGGGTGATCTCATTAAAGCAAACAGGATTCTGAGGGACCAGGACAGGGTAGATATTGAGAAGATGTTTCCGCTCATGGGGGAATCTCAAACGAGTGAACATAGTTACAGAACAAAGGGTCACCTATTTAAAATTGAGATGCACATGAATCTCTTCTCCCAGAAAGTAGTGAATGTCTGGAATTTTCCACAAGAAAATTGTGGAGGCTAGGTCAGTGAAATTATTTAAAGTGGCGGTAGATAGATTTTTGAAACATCAGGGAGTATGGGGATTCGGACTGGAAGAGAAGTTGAGACCTAGAACAGTTCAACTATGAACTTACTAATGATAGAGCAGAGGGACCGAATGGCCTACTCCTGCTCTTAAATTCTTCTGAGGCTCTTTCTTTGTATCCCTCTCTTAAATGGGAGATCTCTTATTTCTAAACTGTGTTCCCTTGTTCTAGTCTTTCCCACATTCACTCTGTAAAGTGTCTTCAGGATCTTATATGTTTCACAAAGATCATTCTCCACCATTGTTAAAAGTTTCAAATCCTCATCTGCTGTAATTATTTTTAAATCGTTTAATTTCATAATATGGTCTTTACATAGGGGTCTGCTGATTGGCAGACTGACATGGTCAAACTGGGCACTTACTTTACATTTTGCCTGAATCCCATTAGCCTCATTGAATATAAAATCAGGGCTAAAGTGAAATTGATTTTTTAAGCATGGGGCAGCCCATCATAAATTTATCTTAATCTATTATCTTTACCTTTTATTTTTGCATCTTGAAATGTCATAACATTGAAGGCTATGAGGCCAATACTGCAAAGTGGGGACTGGTGTAGCTTTGATGGTACACTCGATTGACAGAAGGGCCTCTTCTGTACTGTATGATCTGATGATTTTCATTGTACTCATTACCTTCCTTCCAATAAAAATTAAACTGTGGAAATTCCAAAATATTTCATCACCATAATCACATTACAAAACAAATGGAATGGTTTTAATGTGTGTAAAGCACCTTGAGTTCTTTAAATTTTATTTCATAAAAATTTCTCTTACCCATTTGTCATTTAATTGCTGATTTTTAGTTTACTTCTTGCTTTGCACAGTGCAATAAAAAATGTGATCTCTTCACTTTTCCTGCCACTCTCAGTGATCTGTGCACATACAACCCAGATCCATCTGCTCCTACATTCCCTTTAGAATTAATCTCATTAACAGGAGATTATATAGTAACTCTAACCCACTTCCCTTCTCAATTAGTTAGTGGGTGTTCTAAATATTAACTTCACTGGCCTGTCTTGGTTCTGAAACCCTTAATTCCCTTCCCGAACACAAATCCATCGTCTTCAGTTTTGACATTTTCAACGGGCCTGTAACCTGAGAGAGTTCCAGTTTTCCCTAAACTGTGTGAAGAAAAGTTTCCTGGTAATATTCCCAAGCAGCTTAGCTCTTAGTTTAAGTGTGGAGAATAACAGTCTAGCTGTTGAAGGAGGTTAGTACTTGAATCACTTTATTAATTTCCCTTTATGTACCATCCTGCCTCAGAAATACATCACTGTTTGTTCACTGCTGTTGGTTCAAAAGTGTGGGATCCTCCTCCTGCTTGCATCAGTATTGTGATGTACCGACACTATATTGACTGCAGCAATACAAGAAGACAGTGCACAAATACTTCTCAAGGGAGATTAGGTTTGGGTTACAAATGCTGGTTCTGTAGTGATACATCTTATGAATGGACATGGCTGGCATGGTGGCTCAGTGGTTAGCACTGTTGTCTCACAGTGCCAGGGACCCAGGTTTGAATCCAGCTTTGGGAGACTTTCTATGTGGAGTTTGCAAGTTCCCCCTGTGTCTGCATGGTTTCCTCCAGGTGCTCTGCTTTCCTCCCACAGTCCAAAGATGTGCAGTTTAAGTGGATTGGTCACGCTAAATTGCCCCGTAGTGTCCAGGTGGATGAAGGCAGGGTTATGGGGATAAGGTAAGGTCTGGGTCAGATGCTTTTCAGAGTGTTAGCACAAACTCAATGGGCCAAATGGCCTCTTTCTGCACTGTAATGATTCTATGTGGCATTTTTTGGATGTGGAAGTATTCCTGCTAGATAAATGTGACAAGTGTAAAGATAATTAAAGCCCCGAGCTCCTGCCTGATAAATCTAACAGTGTGCCAGGCTAAGCACAATATCATTAATCATTTCTCTTTTGTTAGTAATAGCTAAGCTGCATGGAATGAAATGAGTTTGTATACACAAAAGCAAAAAAAACATATGAAGTAGACTCTGCAAGGAGAATGACAACTGCAATGTCTGGTGAATATTTGCAAAATGCTATTGTTGATTTTGCAACAAGGCTAAGCAGCAAACGTATTTTTGTTTCTCAACTGTTTCTCATTTTCTTGTACCTTTGGAAGAATTGATTGGTGAAATGTATGTCTTGGCAATTCTGAACATTACTGTGGATGGGAATGAAAAGGTGAGACATTGTGACAGTGGGAACAGCAATCAAACTGTCCCTGAACATATCCGCATGAAGCAATTACCTAGATAGAGCAGCTGCACAAACTTAACGTATCAAACCACTTAATGTGAGACTTGCAATTATTCAGGAGTTTACTTTTTAGGTATTTTAATCTACTTACCCTATTGGTGGTAGAAATATTAATCTGCATTCCCTAGAATCCATTGTTATCTTGCATTGAAAGTGCAATAATCAATGTGTTCCTTCATATCATTACTTCTTCCTTGACTGTAGCATGACAATTTTAAATATTTACCTATATCTAAACTAAGTATCAGCAATTAAATGACAAATGGGTGTAGTAAGACAAATTTGTATAAAATAAAATTTAAAGAACTTAAGATGCTTTATAAAAAAAGTATGTTGTTTTAAAGAATTCTCTTTATATAAAATTCCACGCTTCTTTTCTAAATACTTGTTTAATTGAGTATTGACCCTGAATTTCTGTTTTTTTTCCCATTGAATCTTGTCCCATTGGCCGAGCCTATTGGAAAATGGCAGATGTACAGGTGGGCCAGGTCGTTAATGATTACAGTGACTACCCAGCTTGCTACCCACCTCTTATAGGGCCACTGGCAATAGTGCGCAGCATTAAGAATAGGTCCTCCCGTTGGTAAGAATGCCTGCTTGTCCATCTCACTTGGAGACCCGGACGGATGCTGGAGGTAAGCATGCCTTGTAAATTTAGAAATGGGTTTAGAATGTGGTAGGAAACTGTAACCACAACAACATAGAACATAGAACATAATAGTACAGTACAGACCGTTCGGTCCTTGATATTACACCAATCTGTGGAACCAATGTGAAGCTCATCTAACCGACACTATACTATTTTCATCCATATATTTACCCAATGACCATTTAAATGCCCTTAAAGGTGATGAGTATACTACTGTTGCAGGCAGTGTGTTCCACACTCCTACTACTCTCTGAGTAAAGAAACTACCTCTGATATCTGTCCTATATCTATCACCCCTCAATTTAAAACTATGTCCCTCATGCTAGCTACCATCATCCTTGGAAAAAGACTCACTGTCCACCCGATCTAACCCTCTGATTATCTTATATGACTCAAGTTACCTCTCAACCTTCTTCTCTCTAACGAAAACAGCCTCAAGTCCCTCAGCCTTGCCAAATAAGACGTTCCATCCATACCAAGCAACATCTCAGCAAATCTCCTCTGAACCCTTTCTAAAGCTTCCACATGCTTCCTATAATGCGGTGACCAGAACTGTACGCAATATTCCAAGTACGGCTGCACCAGAGTTTTGTACACCTGCATCATTACCATGTGGCTCTGAAACTTAATCCCTTTACCAATAAAAGCTGACACACTATATACATTCTTACTAGTCCTAGCAACCTGGATGGCAACTTTCAGGGATCTATGCACATGGATACCAAGATCGCTCTGCTCATCCACACTACTAAGAATCTTACCATTAGCCCAGTAGTCTGCATTCCTGTTACTCCTTCCAAAGTGAATCACCTCACACTTTTCCACATTAAACTCCATTTGCCACCTCTCAGCTCAGTTCTACAGCTTATCCATGTCCCTCTGTAACATGTAACATCCTTCAGCACTGTAAACAACTCCACTAATCTTCATGTCATCCGCAGATTTGCTAACTCATCCTTCCATGCCCTCATCTAGGACATTTATAAAAATGACAAACATCAGTGGCCCCAAAGCAGATCGTTATGGTACACCACTAATAACTGAACTCCAGGATGAATGTTTCCCATCAACCACCACCCTCTGTCTTTTTTCAGCTAGTCAATTTTTAATCCAAACCAGAAAATCACCCGCAATCCCATGCCTCCGTATTTTGTGCAATAGTCTACCGTGGGGAACCTTATCAAATGTCTTGCTGAAATCCACATACACCACATCAACCGCTTTACCGTCATCCACCTGTTTGGTCACCATCTCAAAGGACTCAATAAGGATTGTGGGGCACAACCTACCCTTTACGAAACCGTGTGAATATCCCTAATCAACTTATTCCTCTCTAGATGATTATAAATCCTATCTCTTATAACCTTTTACCACACTTTACCTACAACCAAAGTAAGGTTCACTGGTCTATAATTACCAGGGTTGTCTCTACTCGCTTTCTTGAACAAGGGGACAACATTTGCTATCCTCCAGTCTTCTGGCACTATTCCTGTAGACAATGACGACATAAAGATAAAGCCAAAGGCTCTGCAGTCTCTGCCCTGGCTTCCCAAAAAATCCTAGGTTAAATCACATCCAGCCCACAGGACCTATCTATTTTCAAACTTTCCAGAATTGCTAACACCTCCTCCTTGTGAACCTCAATCCTGCCTAGTCTAGCACCCTGTATCTCAGTATTCTCCTCGACAACGTTGTCTTTTCCAGTGTGAACACTGACAAAAAGTATACATTTAGCGCTTTCCCTATCTCCTCGGACTCCACGCACAACTTCCAATTACTAGCCTTGATTGGCCCTAATCTTTCTGTAGTCATTCTTTTATTCCTGATATTCCTCGAGAAAGTTTTAGGGTTTTCCTTGATCCTATCTGCCAATGACTTCTCATGTCCCTTTCTGCCTTTCTTAGCTCTCTATTTAGGTCTTTCTTGTCTAACTTGTAACTCTCAAGCACCCTAACTGAGCCTTCACGTCTCATCCTAACGTAAGCATTCTTTTTCCTCTTGACTAGAGATTCAACCTCTTTATAAAAACAATACATCGTATTTATAAAGCACCTGAATAGAATGGAACATTCCACCGTACTTTTCTGTAATATTATATAACTAGGACTGACAGTGAGTTACTGAGGAGACTAGGTCAGATGATGACAAGCTTTGTCAAAGAAGTAGATTTTAAAAAAATCTCTTGAAGGAGGAAAGTGAGTACAAGGTATTGAGAGGGAATTGCAGAGCTGAGCTTAGGCAATTGAGGACATGGTAGGGAAATTATAATTGAAAATGCACAAAATTAGAGGAGGGTTGTTGAGCATTTGTAGATGACAGAGACAAGGAGGGGCAAAGCCAAGGAAAGATTTGAGAATCAAGGTGATAATTTTAAAATCTGGATCTCATTTGAGTAGAACTTGAAATAGGTCAGTGAGCACAGGGCTGATAGCAGAATGAGACATGCTGTGCGTTAATGTGAGCAGCGGATTTCAAGATTATGTTAAAAATCACACAACATCAGGTTATAGTCCAACAGGTTTATTTGGAAGCACACCTGATGAAGGAGCAACGCTCCAAAAGCTAGTCCTTACAAATAAACCTGTTGGACTATAACCTGGTGTTGTGTGCTTTTTAACTTTGTACAGCCCAGACATACACTGGCTCCTCCAAATCATGTTCAAAATTACGGAAGATAGAATGTAGGGCGTGAGCCAGGAGCATTTTGGAATAGTCAAATTGTTTGGTAATCAAGAGCAAGCTCACTGGGCCCAGTTATTAAGGCAAAAAGAAAAATCAATAAATTGTGGCAAAGAAGAGAACCATCATGAGTTACTGATCACAATGAATTGGTGGATGATTTATTTCATTTCACTGTTTTCATTGTTAATCACAGGAATTCACTATCAAAGAGTGTCAGGAATTGTTGGACTTGAGTCATCAATGCAAATTAAACACGTCACAAAGAGTTAGGTAGTTCACAGGGTAAGGGGGTGATTTATGATCCTGACAAGTGTTTCCATTGTGGAGATTATTTGTGAAACTGCAGCATCTCACTGTGACAGGTAGTCTACTGTTCCTAAAGGCATATTAGATTTAGAAAAAGAAACTTACTGTTTATGTCTGTCTCACTTGCAATTCTTTCACATTTTCCCAATCTTTACTCCTTTTTCCATATCTAATTTTATGCTAATTTCCCCATTTCTTTCTGAATTTTTTGTTTTCTCTACGCTTAAGTCTCATTCGTTAACAAGAGACTTTGATGGTTTCAATGCCCCAGTAGCCTTATCATGTAGTTACCTGCTTGCACATACAGTAATAGAATGTACATAGAATGGTCTCAACACAGAATAGCGCCATTCTACCCATCATATTCATACTTGCTCTTTGCACTCCATTGTTTTCTCACTGAAGCCCTGCAATTCCTTTGTTCTGCAGAAGTTTATTCAATTCTCTCATGAAAGTCACAATTCAAAATACCCTCACCGTGTTGTCAGGCAGTGAATTCCATATTCTGACCACTCAATACGTCAAAATGATTTTCATCCAGCTATTGATGTTTCTTTTACCTATCAGATTAACTCAATGTTCATTGTGTCACAACAAAGGTAGTCCCTATTTTTACTAAGAGTTGTTCCTTGGCTCAAAGATACTCTGTCTTTGATTTTTTTCAGAGGGACAATAAACCAGGCTGGGCTCCGATTAGTCTGGTTTGGTACAGAGATGAAAAGGATTTTGAGAGGCCTTTTGTTTAAATGTAAACAGATGAGACTTCAGGCCAAAGTGGTTGTGTTTTAGAAGTTACCTGTAAAATGAATCTAGCAGAGCTGAGCAGTTTTTAGTTCAGTCTTGAACTGGTTGGAAGTTCAATAGGGAGGTGTGTGGAAACTCTCTCTCTCTTTCTGCCCTTCAACTTCAACCTGTAAGTATGTGTTCCATTTACACTGGTTTTTAAAGGGAGTTTGCTCATTGGGACTGTTGTGTATATTCGGAACAGCATAAATTAAGTCTGGTTGGACAGGCTGAGTTCTGTAAAACTTCTTTATTGTGTTCTTTGCGTTTCATTGTGTAATTTTGTGAATAAAGGTTTTGTCTGTTTTAAACCTGGTAGCCAACCTCACTAAAATACTCTAGGTAACTTTCACTGTACACTTACCAAAACAAATTGCAAAGTTATGGTCTGGGGCTGTCTGCTTAAGAATGTTTTGAGTGGTGGGTCTAGTCCATAACAATTGGTTCTCCAAAAGGAAGCAGTCCAAGACCCTTCAAGATTTTGAAGACTTCCGTGAAATCACTCTTGACCTTCTCTTCACTAATCAGAATAATTCCAATTTCTCCTTCAATCCCTGTAACAAAATCCCACAACCGCACATCTATTCTCGCCATTTTATTTCCACACTCTCTCTAATACCTTCACATCCTTCCTAAAGTGAAGCCCCAAAACTGGACACCAAACTCTAGGTGAGGCCGAACCTGTGTTGTATAAAGCTTAATTTTTATTCATATTTTCTACTCTGTGCTTTTGTATATAGAGTAAAGCTCAGGATCCCATTTAAACCACATTCTCAATGTGACACAATAATCTGTACAGAAATATCCCCAATCCCTCTGCTCCTCCACCTCCCTTTAGAATTGCAAGCTTTATTTTAAATATATTCTCCTCTTTCTTCCTACCAAAATTAATCACTTCACAGTTTTTCAGCCAATTCCATTTCATCTGCCATGTGCCTGACATTCCAACAGCATGTTGAATTCCTCTTCAAGCTGATCAAAATTCTCCTGACAATTCCTAGTACTTTCCCATTTTGCATCATCTGCAAATTTTGAAATATGCTTTTTACTCCCAGGTCGAAGTGATTAATATAAATCAAGAAAAGTAGTGCTCCCAATACCAACTGCTGGGAAACCCCATTGTATACCTTCCTCCAGTTTCAGAAACAGTCTCTTGGGCAACATTGTTTCTCTGTTATCATTGTACCTTTAATGCATAGACATCAACTTTGCTAACACACCTGTTAAGTAGCACTTTATGAATTTCAGCAATTTTAACACTTAACATGAATGATTGATTGATTTGTTGTTGTCACATGTACTGAGATACAGTGAAAAGTGTTTTTTTGTGTGCTCTCCTGGCAGATGTAGACAGGGGTGTGCCCCCCCTACTCCACATCCTGAAGTCAATGACCAGCTTCTTCATTTTGTTGTCATTTACGGAGAGACTGTTGTCTTTACACCATGCCGCTAAGCACTCACTCGCTGTTTTCTGTCTCATCGTTGTTGGACATCCGACCTACAATGGTGGTATCATCAGCAAATTGGAATGGATTCGGGGTGGAATTTGGCCACACAGTAGTGAGTGTATAAGGAGTACTGTAGGGTGCTGAGTACACAACCTTGTGGGGCACCAGTATGGAGCATTATGGTGCAAGAGGTGTTGTTGCCTATTCTCACTGATTGGGTCTATGGGTCAGCAAGTCAGGAATCCACTTACAGAGGGGGGAGCTGAGACCTAGGTCTCTGAGTTTAGAGATAAGTTTGTTTGGAATTATGGTGTTGAAAGTGGAACTGTCAATAAGTGGGAGCCTGATGTAGGTCTACTTGTTATCCAGATAGGTGTAGGGCCAGGGAGATGGCATCGGCTGTAGACCTGTTGCACCTGCAGACAAATTGCAAAGGATCAAGGTAATCTGTGAGGCTGGAGTTGATGTGAGCCATGACTAACTTCTCAAAGCATTTCATAATTATGGAAGTCAGAGCCAATGGGTGGTAGTCATTGAAGCATACTGCATGATTATTGTTTCGCACCAAGATGATGGTGGTTTTCTTGAAACAGATAGGGGCTTCAGATCATATAAGGAGAGTTAAAGATGTCAGTGAACACTCCCGCCAGTTGGTCTGTACAGGATCTGAGTGCACGGCCAAGGACTCCATCTGGGCCAGTCACTTTTGGTGGGTTCACTCAAAAGCTTAGAGGTGTAGGGGACAGCAAAGAAGGTTACCTCAGAGTACAACAGGATCTTGAACAGATGGGCTAATGAGCCAAGGAGTGGCAGAAGGAGTTTAATTTAGATAAATGTGAGGTGTTGCATTTTGGAAAGGTAAATCAGGGCAGGACTAATATACTTAATGATAAGGGCCTGGGGAGTGTTACTGAACAAAGAGAGCCTGGAGAGCAGATTCATAGCTCCTTGAAAGTGGAGTCGCAGATAGATAGGATAGTGAAGAAGACGTTTGGTATGCTTTCCTTTATTGGTCAGAGTATGGAGTACAGGAGTTGGGAGGTCATGTTACGGCCGTACAGGACATTGGTTAGGCCACTGTTGGAATATTGCATGCAATTCCGGTCTCCTTCCTATCGGAAAGATGTTGTGAAATTTAAAAGGGTTCAGAAAAGATTTACAAGGATGTTGCCAGGGTTGGAGGATTTGAGCTATTGGGAGAGGCTGAACAGGAAAGAGACCTTGGACAGCAGGTTCATAGCTCCTTGAAAGTGGAATCGCAGGTAGATAGGATAGTGAAGGCGGCGTTTGGTATGCTTTCCTTTATTGGACAGAGTATGGAGTACAGGAGTTGGGAGGTCATGTTACGGCCGTACAGGACATTGGTTAGGCCACTGTTGGAATATTGCATGCAATTCCGGTCTCCTTCCTATCGGAAAGATGTTGTGAAATTTAAAAGGGTTCAGAAAAGATTTACAAGGATGTTGCCAGGGTTGGAGGATTTGAGCTATTGGGAGAGGCTGAACAGGCTGGGGCTGTTTTCCCTGGAGCGTCGGAGGCTGAGGGCTGACCTTATAGAGGTTTATAAAATCATGAGGGGCATGGATAGGGTGATTAGCCAAGGTCTTTTCCCTGGGGTCGGGTAGTCCAGAACTAGAAGACATAAGTTTGGGTGAGAGGGGAAAAATTTAAAAGGGACCCAAGAGGCAATTTTTTCATGCAGAGGGTGGTGTCTGTATGGAATGAGCTGCCAGAGGAAGTGGTGGAAGCTGGTACAATTCCAACATTTAAAAGGCATCTGGATGGGTATATAAATAGGAAGGGTTTAGAGGGAAATGAGCATATGCAACTCAATTAATGTCGGATATCTGGTCGGCATGCACAAGTTGGATTGAAGGTTCTGTGTCCATGCTGTGTAGCTCTACGACTCTATGAGTCTAAGAAGGCAAATCTAAAGTCTGCGGCAGTGACTGTAGGTACAGGGCATCTGAGGCCGTTAGGATTGGCGACATTGTTTCACTGACCTTCTCTTCAAAGCAAGCATGCATTGAGCTCATCAGGTAGGGATGCACTGTTGCCCTCGATTCTGTCTGATCTCACTTTGTCGCCCGTTATGTCGTGTAAGCCTTGCCACAAACGATAGGTGTCCGTGTGGTTGGTCTGGGTATCAAGCTTAGCTTGGTGTTGCCTCTTAGCATCCCGATGGCATTACAAAGGTCATACCTGAACTGAAAAGTTAGGACAAAAAATGAACTGACAGTTGTCATGGCGAAATGCTTGGTTCCCTGTAACCTTTGGTCATGGGGGCATGGAAGAAATGGTACTGGAGATGGAGCTGCAGTAACCCAAGTAATAACATCAATGCAGTTAGGTCTATTGTAAGGTCAGAAGTGAACATTTTTGCTGCTGATTTCATGATATTCAATATTAATGCTTCCTCAGATAATGAAACTCTCCGTGCCCATATGAAATAAGGACTGGGCAATATCCAGGATTGTGCAGATAAGTGGCAATCAACATTCACCTTACTTAAGTGCCAAGCAATAACCATTTCCAACATGAGAGAATCTGACATGCAATGGGACATCCATCCCTGAATCCCCCATTATCAACATTCAGTGGGTTACCATTGATCAGAAACTAAAGAAGACCGGCCACATAAATATTGTGGCTACATGGGCAGCTAAAAGGCTAGAGGTCTGCAGTGAGTAACTCAACTCCTGCCTCCCCAAAGCCTGTCCACAAGCTATAGGGCCAAGTCAGGGAAGTGATCAAATACTCCCCACTTGTGTGGTTGAATGAGGCTCCAACAGCACTCAAAACACTTCTTGCCAAATAGGATAATGCGGACTACTTGATAGGATCTTCAATATTCAGTCCCTACACCACCGTGGCAGCAGGGCTTGGTCCTGGCTTTGTGCTATTACCGCTGCACTGTTAATCCAGAGACCAAAGTAATACTCTGGGAACCTGGGTTCAAATCCTGCCATAGCTGGTGGAATTTGTATTCAATTAAGAACAAAATCTGTAATTAAGAGTCTAATGATGAACATGAATCCATTGCTGACTGTCAGAGAAACCCATCTGGTTCACTAAAGTCCTTTCCAGAAGAAAATTGCCACACTTACCTGGTCTGGCCATATGGGACTCCAGACTCACAGCAATCGGGTTCTCTTCATTGCCCTCTGCTGGCCTGACCAGTGATGCCCTCATCCCGTGAATGAATAAGAAAAATGCATTGCAATAAACTGTCCTTCAACATCATCTTTCAACCTGCAACCTCTGCCAGCTGGATGAACAAAGGCAGCAGATCCATACAACCTACAAGTCCCGCTCCAGGGCACACAGTATCCTGACTTGGGTCAAAATCCTGAAATTCCTTCCCAACCCCAACTCTAACAGTTCAAGAAACAGCTCGCCACCACTTTTTCGTGGTAATTAGAGATGGGCATTAAAGCCCATTATGCCCACATCCAATGAATGAATAAAGAAAACTCCCTGATGGCCAACAGCCAAATGCAAATTAGATCCACCTCCCTCCTGCAGTCCATATAAATATCAGTAGGGTCAGTGTTGGAGGACAATGGCCAAGAACAATCACAGGATAACTGCAAAGCATTGAACAATGCAGTCCCTGGACAAGGATTTACTGATTGATTCAACCTGATTATCCCGCAACATGTCCAATGGTATCATCCAGAGCTGCAGTAAAGTTTTCTGCTGGCCTCCCACTTTGCACCCTTCATAAACCTGAGCTCGTTCAAAGCACTGCCAGCCAGATCCTACTCGCACCATTCCCTGATCCCCCATCAGCTTTGCATCCTCTGACCTGTGTGAGTTCTGAACTGGCAAGGAGGAAACAGGACAATGTGGGTAAGCATGTTCCTCAGGAACTATCGCACACTGTACATTGAGGGGAGGAAATTTGGCCTCATCTACTTGAATAGAAACATATAACGTAGTTAAAAAGAACAGTAACATCCACTGTGAGGGGCTGATGCAGTATCTAGGAGAAAGTGAGGACTGCAAATGCCCTGGACAAGGATTTACTGATTGATTCAACCTGATTGTCCTGCAACATGCATGCGCCAAGTCTTGGGAGGAGCATATCAGCAAAGTGAGGCAGAAACTGGGCAGATGGAAGCTACGGTCGCTCTCCATCGCGGGAAAAAACCTGGTCATCAGGTGTGAGGCACTGTCAGTGTTGTTATATGTGGCACAGGTCTGGCCTATTCCCAGAACCTGTGCCGCTGCAATCACCCGGGCTATCTTCCAATTTATGTGGAGATCAACGATGGATCGGGTCCGAAGGGACTCGATGTATAAAGATCTGGGCAACGGGGGAAAAAATACACCCAATGCCACCCTCACCCTGATGGCCACCTTTGTGTGTGGCTGCATCAAGCTGTGCGTGGATCCCCGGTACGCAAACACCAAGTGTCTCCACGTACTGAGGTTCTACCTGTCCCTGGTGTTGCGAAGGATGGGCCTGGCCTCGCTGTTGCAGAACGCTCCGAGTAGTTGGACCGTTCCGTATCACCTGTCCTTCATGGAGAAGTTTATGAAGAAAAACACGTTTGACCACAAGTCCATCAGGAAGTGGTCAGCACGTAGTATCCTTGAGACCCTTTGGGAAAAGGAGAGGGCGGATCCTATCGAGCGGTTCCCTGGGCAGACTGTCAAAGCCATTTGGCAGAATGCCTCATCGCCAGAACTTTCTAACAAGCACAAAGACATGGCTTGGCTGGTGGTGAGAAGTGCTCTGTCTCTGAGATCCTTTATGCATGCCTGGACTCTCTCCCGCACCGCACGCTGCCCTCGAAGCGGCTGTGGGGGGGACGAGACTGTCACACACCTCCTTCTGGAATGTGCCTATGCAGAGGAAGTCTGGAGAGGAATGCAGTGGTGTTTGTCGAGGTTTGTCCTGAGCAGCGCCGTGACGCGGGACTCCGTGCTCTACGGCCTGTTCCCCGGGAC
>NC_057724.1:68026071-68036731 GCF_004010195.1 Chiloscyllium plagiosum
CATTCCAAGGTCCAGGACTACGTGCTGAGGGACGCGCTGAAGCTTGGGGCAGCTGCCGCCAAGGCGCGGTGGGGAAAGACCACCGTGTAACGTCTGCCTGCCTAAGAAGAACAGGGGGCCCGCACAGTCATTTGGGCTCTGCTGAAGACTCAGCTAAATGTATGGACATATGATTGATAAACGTACAGACCTGTATATATAAATGATAAATTCTGATCTCTGTATGCAAATGTTTACGTATGTATGGCATGACCAACTGTACAGGCCATCAAATTATTTTATGAGTAAAGTATATTTTTGAAATAAAAAAAACATGGTATCATCCAGAGCTGCAGTAAAGATTTCTGCTGATGTGTTTTGAAGCGAGACCTTAACAGATCTCATGCAATCGATGTGAATGTCTTTCAGTCATTATTGTGAAGTAGGGACACTGGCCCTGGTGATTTAGCAGCAAGTACTGTGTTATGGGTACAGACACTAGCTGACGATAATTAGAGTTTGTAGTCAGCCTCTGTTCACAATGTTTGCAATGACATATTTTCAGGAAGACGTGCTAAGGCCTGCTCTGTACCTAACCATCATGTCATTGTCAAAAACGATGCTCTTGTTGCCACTGAGATGGAGCTCGGACCTGACTCTAAAGCAAAACAAACACTTGATCCCTAGCAGCAGCAAGATAGATCTAAAGAACATGTTGACAAACAGTGTCTTTAGTAGAAAGTGAGGACTACAGATGCTGGAGGACAGAGTTGAGAGTGTGGTGCTGGAAAAGCACAGCAGGTCAGGCAGCATTCGAGGAGCAGGAGAATCGACATTTCGGGCATAAGCCAGATGGTATCTTTAGCATTGACAGGATAATGAAAGCATGACCTTGTTGTCACAGAACAGTGTTTCATTTATATGGCTGTTGAAACAGTGAGGATAAGGCTGTGGTGCTGAATTCTCTAACACCCCAATTGTTTCCCTCCTGTGAGGGTAGTGCAATAGGTGAAATCATCCAGGACTTGGATAGCATGAGGTCCAGGTTTTTGCCACAATCGACACCCTGTCAACTATGTCAAAAAGGCAGAAAGCAACCAAAATGCCATGTTCGATGCCAAACATGACATTTCACACTGGTCAGGCCAGCATTTATTGCCCATCCCTAATTGCCCAGAGAGCAGTTAAGCATCAAACACATTGCTGAGGTCTGGTGTCACATACAGGCCAGACCAGGAAATGACAACAGTTTCCTTCTCTCAAGGACATTAGTGAACCAGGCAGGGTTTTTATTTTACAACAATTGACAATGTATTCATGGTTGTTATTAGACTTTTAATTCCAGACTTTTATTGAATTCAAATTCTACGATCTGCCTTGACCTCTCGAACCCGGGTCCCCAGAACATTACCTGGGTCTCTGGATTAACAGGAGACAGTGAGGGCTGCAGATGCTGGAGAGTCAGAGTCGGAAAATGTGGAGCTGGAAAAGCACAGCAGGTCAGGCAGCATCTGAAGAGCAGGAGCAGGTTCCTGATGAAGGGCGTATGCCCAAAACACTGACTCTCCTGCTCCTCGGATGCTGCCTGACCTACTGTTTTTTTCTAATGCTTCACTTTTCATCTCTTGATTAACAGTCTAGCCACAACACTAACAGCTGTTGCCTCCCCAGTAAGGTGAGTTTTCAAGAGGGCCATAGTTTGTGCATGGAATGTTTGTAGTCAGAATTGGCCATTAAATTGACCCGCTACCTCCACTTAAATTGGCTTTTAGACACCCTGGGGTCTGCAAATGGGAACAGGAGATTAGCCGCAGTAAGAGCAGGATTGTTCTCAGTACATTTCTCTTGAATAGCCAGGATACCCCTTTGGGGATACAGTTCCAGCGTGTCTTGGGGATAGGGGGGGTCAAAGTTCTTCAGGGGATATCAGGTATCCTTTCCGAATAAGGGCCAGCGATCCTTTCAAGAGGGTCAGATGCCCTTAGAGACTGTTAACTGTGGAGAAGATTTTGTGTTGAAGGTGCTTAAAGCCCTTGGAAAAGCCCAACTTCTCAAGAGTTCAAGAAGTGTCAAGCACTGTCAGGAACGAACAAGAAGCATTTATTGGTCTGGCAGTATCAGAGATGTCACAAATATCAACCTGTCAAGGAACATCAAGGCAGTCCGGTAGTACCAAGAGAGGTCAAAGCATGCAAAAGCTTTCACACAGTTTCAAGAAGTAGTAAGGTGAACCAACAAGTGTCAAGGATTGTCAAGAACTATCAAATAGTGTAGAAGTAGTAATAGCCTGTTAAAATGTATTTTTTTTCTATGAATGACAGTGCTTTTCTCAATAGCGTATTGTCTGTAAAATGGGACTTTAAGTAATAGAATTTTATTTCTCTCCTGTCTTTGGATACTGGTGGATATTTAATGTGTTAGCACGGTCAGTGAAGGTGGATGCAGACACTAAGTTGGTGCATGAAGGACCATGGAGTATGGATAGAAGGGGATAAGATAGCATAGGAGATATGAAGTGTGGGAATAGGGCATTAGGATGGTACAGGGGGAGTGTGTGGAGTGAGAGGTGATAGTAAGGTGTGATAGCTGGTGATCTGCAACTATCATGCTGTGATATTTACCTTAGCTCCCATAACATAAATATGAAGAAAAGTCAGATACTACAGAACAGCTGAACATGCATTTATCATAGCTCCTGATATTTATCTATATGTACTACACTCACAGGCATTTGCACGGTTTGTCCCAAATTAAGCAATTCATATGTACAAAGTCAAGTTTCCCCTAGCATGTCATACTTCAAGAGGACAGAGCTCAGGAAGATGGAGAGCTTTAGACTATTATGTCACACATCATTATATGGTGATGACATCATGAGCATGTCCCTTAAAAGGATACCTGATTTTTTTTGTGCAACCTGACACATCAAGGGGCATGTGGGATGAGGGCCGGAGGAATGGTTTATGTTTTCTTCCTTTATTTTCATTTTTGGACAGGATGTTAGAGCTCGAAGACCCTCAGCCCCTCCTGGGGAACTGGCAGCTTCCTCAGCTCTGTTCAGATCATGTGGCCTGACTCCAAACCAATCTAACTGCCAGGCTGCAAATGGCAAGTGTAGGTCGCCATTTTTAAAGGCCAGATTTGGAGAATCAGGATTTAAAGTCATCACGTCGTAGAGTTTTTACAGCACAGAAAGAAGCCCTTTGACCCATCCTGTCCATACAAGTAATCAAATATCCATCAATTCTAATCCCAATTTTCCAGCACTTAGACTGTAGCTTTGTAGATTATAGCAATTCAAATGCTCATCTAAGTAGTTCTTTAATGTCTCCAGAGTTCTCACCTCCACCAGCCTATGAGGCAGTGAGTTCCAGATACCTATAAACTTCTCAGTGAGAATTATTTTCCTCAAATCCCCTCAAAATGTCCTGCTCCTTGTCTTAAAAAAATGTGCTCAACGCAAAAGCGAAAATTGCTGGAAAAGCTAAGCAGGTCTAGCAGCATCTGTGGAGACAATCAGATTTAATGTTTTGGGTCGAGTGACCCTTCCTTAGAAGTTAGAAATGTGCTTCCTTGTTATTGACCCCTTTGCAAAGGGGAAATGTTTCTATCTATTCTTGTGTAAGCCTTTCAGAAAATAGTACACCTCAATCAGATCCTGTCTCAGTCTTCTGTACAGTCAGGCAAACAACCGCAGCCTAACCGCAGCTCTCAGCACTCAACCTGACAACAAAATTTGGCGACTGAGACTCTTGTAGTGTCTGTCCCTTAAATAGGAAACAACACGAGTTCAAAAGGAGAGGTTTTGTAGATCAGTCATGCCATCACTGGTGACTGGCTGATGGCTGACGATTACAGCTGGGCAAAGGGAGATGGTCCTGGTGCCAGGCACAACCTTTGAAAATTGTTCAGTCACGGCAGAAATACTGTCCTCTCAAGGTCAACCATACTGCCTACGCCGATTAAAAAAAAAAGTTCCCCAATTCGTTAGAGCAGGCACTCTCCGATATTCCCATTCAGAGTGTGGAAGTAACATGAACATACTTTGCATTCTGAACATGTAGACAGCAAAAGTAGAGAAAGGCAGACTGGTTTGAGGCTGACATCACTCTGATAGAACCTGTTATTGAAGCCAAATAGTCTGTTATTATCATTTAGCGAAAACCAATTGAGAATGCACTAGGCACTGCTTGAAGTAAAGTCCAACAGACTGCTAGACAGCACACTAATGACCACAAGTTACAATTCTGCTGAAATATTCGGGTGTCCATCAAAACAGGGAATGCTACAGACAATGTGAAGGTGGGACTTTGTTACTGCACTGTCCTTATGGAGACAAAGTCCGCCTTCACATTGAGAATAACCTCCATCGTGTTGTGTAAAACTATCACTGTGATAAATGGGACAGACTTTGAACTGATCTAGCAACTCAAGACTGGGCATTCATGAAGCACTGTGGGCCATCAACGGCAGCAGAACTGTACTCCAGCACAATTTTCAACCTCATGACCTGGCATATCCCCCATTCAGCTATTACTATCAAGCCAGGGGATCAACCCTGGGTCAATGAAGAGTGCAGGAGGGCATGCCAAGAGCAGCATCAGGCATACCTAAAATGAGGTCTCATCTTGGTGAAACTACCAAACAGGACTACTTGCGTGTCGAACAGCATAAACAGCAAGTGATAGACAGAGCTAAGTGATCCCACAGCCAACAAGTCAGATCTAAGCACTGCAGTCCTTCCACATCTAGTCATGAATGGTGGTGGACAATTAAAAAACTCACTGGAGGAGGAGGAGGAGGCTCCACAAATATCCCCATCCTCAATGATGGAGGAACCCAGCAAATCAGTGCAAAAAGTAAAGCTGATGCATTTGCAAGAATCTTCAGTCGGAAGTGCCGAATAGATGATCCATCTCGGACACCTCCACTGGTCCCCAGCATCACAGATACCATTCTCCAGCCAATTTGATTCACTCCACGTGATATCAGGAAATGGTTGGAGGCACTGGATACTGCAAAAGCAATGAGCCCTGATAACATTCCAGCAATACACAAAAAGCAGGACAAACCCAACTCAGCCAATTACCGCCCAATCAGTCTACTCTCCATCATCAGTAAAGTGATGGAAAGGGTTATCAACAGTGCATTCAAGTAGCACCTGCTCAGCAATAACCTGCTCAGTGATGCCCAGTTTGGGTTTCGCCAGGGTCATTCAGCTCCTGATCTCATTACAGCCTTGGTTTAAACATGGCCAAAAAAGCTGAATCCCAGAGGTGAGGTGAGAGTGACAGCCCTTGATATCAAGGCCATACTAACTGAGTATGTCATCAAGGAGCCCTGGCAAAACTGGCATCAATGGGTTTAGGGGGCAAACACTCTGCTGGTTAGTGTCATATCTGGCACAAAGGAAGATGGTTGTGGTTGTGGAGGGTCAGTCATCTCAGCTCCAGGACATCTCTGCAGGAGTCCCTCAGGGTAGTGTCCTGGCCCAACAATCTTCAGCTGCTTCATCAATGACCTTCCCTCTGTCTTAAGGTCAGAAATGGGGATGTTTGCCGATGATTGCACAGTGTTCAGCACCGGTCACAACTTCTCAGATACTGAGGCAGTCCGTACTCAAATGCAAAACGATCTGGACAATGTCCGGGCTTGGGCTGAAAGTGGCAAGTAACATTTGTGCCACACAAATGCCAGATAATGACCAGCACCATTAAGAGACACTCTAACCACTGCCCTTGACATTCAATGGTATTGTCATCACTGAGTTCCCCATTGTCAACAGCCTTGGGGTTACCATTGACCAAATACTCAGCTGGACTCACCACATAAATATAGTGGTTACATGAGCAAGTCAGAGACTAGGGATACTGTGGCGAGTAACTCATCGCCTGACACCCCAAAGTCTATCCACCATCTACAAGGCACAAGTGTCAGGAGTGTGATGGAATACTCCCCACTTGCCTAGATGGGTGCAGCTCCAATAACACTCAAGAAGCTTGACATCATCCAGGACAAAGCCACCTGCTTGATTGGCACCACATCCACATTCAATCCCTCCACTACTGCTGCTCAGTAGCAGCAATGTGTGCTATCTACAAGATGCACTGCAGAAATTCACCAAAGATCCTTAGATAGCACCTTCCCAACCCACGACTACTTCCAACTAGAAAGACAAAGGCAGCAGGTACTTGGAAACACCACCACCTGCAAGTTCCCCTCCAAGCCACTCACCTTCCTGACTTGGAAATATACCACCGTACCTTCACAATCATAGGGTCAAAATCCTGGAATTCCCTCCCTAATGGCATTGTGGGTCAACCCACAGCAAGTGGACTGCAGTGGTTCAAGAAGGAAGCTCACCACCACCTTCTCAGGGGCAAATAAGGATGGGCCAGTGATGTCCAAATCGCACAAATGAATAAAAAGAGGCAACTGGTTTATCAGCAAAAAAAAAAGGCCTGATTGAAACAAAAAAGGAAAATAAATCTCGGGGCAAATTACTGCAGATGCTGGAATATGTACTGAAAACAAAATTGCTGTAAGTCATAGTGGGTCAAGCTGCCTCCATGGAGAGAGAGCAAGTTATCATTTTGACTCTTCATCAAACGTCTAGACTTGAAATACCTTGCTCTCTGTCCACAGAGGCTGCCTGACCCACTGTGATTTCTAGTATTTTTGTTTTAAGGGCAGGTAATCATTGATTGTAATATACATTTGGAGAGATAGGTGGCACATAACTTTGAGTTATTATCTGGGAAGAACACTGAAAACACTTTATATAAAAGACTGTCTGTCATGTGCAGAGCTAGATAGTAAACCAACAGTCGAGAAGATCAGCAAAACTACCAATTCGATTGCCAAGGGCTAATGTTAGGCATAAAAGGAAAATATTGTGGATGTTGGTGATCTGAAATAAAAAAAACAGAAAATGCAGGGGATATTTCAGTAGGTCTGGCAGCATCTGTGGAGAGAAAAGGAGAGTTAACATTTCAAGTCCTGTAACTCTCCTCCGAACTGAACAAGGTTGGAAAATGATGGTCCTTATGTTTTTGACAAATGGGGAAAGGGAAGTGAGTGGAGTAGATGGAGAAGTTGCTTGCCAGGAGACTGCATTGTGTGCAGCTAATGCAATAAATTGGAAGCTGTTCAAGTGAAAAACTAATTCATCTGGAAGGTGTGTCTGGGGTGTTGGACATTGAGGAGGGAGGGGGTGATTACATTACATTACAGTGTGGAAACAGGCCCTTCGGCCCAACAAGTCCACACCGACCCGCCGAAGCGCAACCCACCCATACCCCTACATTTACCCCTTACCTAACACTACAGGCAATTTAGCATGGCCAATTCACCTTACCCTGCACATCTTTGGACTGTGGGAGGAAACCGGAGCACCCGGAGGAAACCCACGCAGACACGGGGAGAACGTGCAAACTCCACACAGTCAGTCGCCTGAGGCGGGAATTGAACCCGGGTCTCCGGCGCTGTGAGGCAGCAGTGCTAGCCACTGTGCCACCGTGCTGCCCACTAATGAATGAGCAAGTGTTACACATTCAGAGATTGTGAGGAAGTGGAGTCAAGGGAACTATGGGAGTCAGTGCATTTGTAATCAATATTGATGGTTAGCCTATCTCCAGAAATGGACGCAGAAAAGTCTAAGAAGAGAACCAAAGAGTCAGTGTGGACCTGCTGAAGACTATAAGGCCATAAGATATAGGAGCTCAGTTAGGCCATTCACCCCATTGAGTCTGCTCCACTATTTAATCATGGCTGAGATGTTGCTCAACCTCATTCTCTGTCTTCTCCCTTAAACATTTGATTCCCTTACCATTCAAGGATCCATCTATCTCTGTCTTAAAGACACTCAATGGCTGAGCCTCCAAAGCCTTCTTTGACAAAGAGTTCCACAGATTCACCGCCCTCTGGCTGAAGAAATTCCTCCTCATCTCAGATTTAAAGGGTCATCCTTTTACTCTGAGGCTGTGCCCTCAGGTCTTAGTCTCTCTGACCAGTGGAAACATCTTCTCCATGTCCACTCTATCCAGGCCTCGAAGTGTTCTGCAAGTTTAATCAGATGCCCCACTCAACTTTCTAAACTCCAGAGTCTTTGAGGAGAAAGTGAGGTCTGCAGATGCTGGAGATCAGAGATGGAAATGTGTTGCTGGAATCCCCTCTATCCAGGCCTCGAAGTGTTCTGCAAGTTTAATCAGATGCCCCACTCAACTTTCTAAACTCCAGAGTCCTCAACTGCTCCTCATATGACAAACCCTTCAGCTCTGGGATCATTCTTGTAAACCTCCTTTTGAACCCTTTCCTTAAATACGGGACCCAAAACTGTTCACAATAATTCAGATGCAATCTGACCAGAGCCCTATACAGCCTCAGCAATACATCTCTTCTCTTGTTTTCTAGATCTGTTGAAATAATATTGCATTTGCCTTCCTACTCACCAACTGAACCTACATGCTAACCTGAAGAAACTCCTGAACTAAGGCTCCCAAGTTGCTTTGTGTTTCAGATTTCTGAAGCCTTTCACCATTTTCAAATAGTTTACATCTCTTTTTCCTATCAAAGTGCATAACCTCACACTTTCCCACATTGTGTTCCATCTCCTACGTCTTTGCCCACTTGCCGAGCCTGTCCAAGTGCTCCTGAAGGTGAGCAAAGGATGGAAATTGGAAATAAAACTGATGATTTTTTCCAATTCCAAATGAGAGCAGAAAGCAGTGCTGATGATAGCTCTGATGCACTGGGGAAAGTGTTGTGGATTTGGGTCTGAGTAGACCATAAGACACAAGCAGAAATCAGGCCATTCAGCCCATCGAATCTGCTGGCTGATAATTTTCTCAAGCCCATTCTCCTGCTTTCTCCGTGTAACCCTTTATCCCTTTAATACTCAAGAACTTACTTATCTCAGTCTTAAATATACTAAATGACCTGCCCCCACACAGCCTGCTGTGGTAGTGAAGTCCATAGATTCACCACTCTCTGGCTGGAGAAGTTACTCCTTACTTCCATTCTAAAAAGTTGTGCCCTCAGATTCTAGTCTCTTCTATCAATGGCAACATCTTCCCAACGTCTAATCTATCCAGGTCATTCAATGTTCTGTATGTTTCAATGAGATCCCCCCCCGACCACAATCCTTTTAATCTCCATTGAGTATAGACCCAGAGTCCTCAAACACTCCTCATATGTTATGTAGGACTGGAAGAAGGAATGTTTCCAATTTTCTCTGGTGCTATACAGCCTGGGTGCATCAAGCATGAGATGTTGGCATTCCTGTAGCACCTGCAGGACCTTCCTATCTCTGCTAACAGTGCTGGACATGAGTGAGGGCATGATGCTTAGGTCAGTGTTACAGTGCAAGGGGCCTAACAGGAAAGGCAGATGAACTCAGGGCATGGTTAGGAACATGGGACTGGGATATCATAGCAATTACAGACACATGGCTCAGGGATGGGCAGGACTGGCAACTTAATGTTCCAGGATATAAATGCTACAGGAAGGATAGAAAGGGAGGCAAGAGAGGAGGGGGAGTGGCATTTCTGATAAGGGATAGCATTACAGCTGTGCTGAGGGATGATATTCCCGGAAATATATCCAGGGAAGTAATTTGGTTGGAACTGAGAAATAAGAAAGGGATGATCACCTTATTGGGATTGTATTATAGACCCCCTAATAGTCAGAGGGAAATTGAGAAACAAACTTGTAAGGAGATCTCAGCTATCTGTAAGAATAATAGGGTAGTTATGGTAGGGGATTTTAACTTCCCAAATATTGACTGGGACTGCCATAGTGTTAAAGGTTTAGATGGAGAGGAATTTCTTAAGTGCGTACAAGATAACTTTCTGATTCAGCATGTGGATGTACCTACTGGAGAAGGTGCAAAACTTGACCTACTCTTGGGAAATAAGGCAGGGCAGGTGACTGAGGTGTCAGTATGGGTGCACTTTGGGGCCAGCGACCATAATTCTATTCGTTTTAAAATAATGATGGAAAAGGATAGGCCAGATCTAAAAGTTGAAGTTCTAAATTGGAGAAATACCAATTTTGATGGTATTAGGCAAGAACATTCGAAAGCTGATTGGGTGCAGATATTCGCAGGTAAAGGGACGGCTGGAAAATGGGAAGCCTTCAGAAATGAGATAACAAGAAGCCAGAGAAAGTATATTCCTGTCAGGGTGAAAGGAAAGGCTGGTAGGTGTAGGGAATGCTGGATGATTAAAGAAATTGAAGGCTTGGTTAAGAAAAAGAAGGAAGCATATGTCAGGTATAAACAGGATAGATCGAGTGAATCCTTAGAAGAATATAAAGGAAGTAGGAGTGTACTTAAGTCGGAAATTTGGAGGGCAAAACAGGGACATGAGGTAGCTTTGGCAAATAGAAGTAAGGAGAATCCAAAGGGTTTTTACAAATATATTAAGGACAAAAGGGTAACTAGGGAGAGAATAGGGCCCCTCAAAGATCAGCAAGGCGGCCTTTGTGTGGAGCCTCAGAAAATGGGGGAGATACTAAATGAATACTTTGCATCAGTATTTACTGTGGAAAAGGATATGGAAGATATAGACTATAGGGAAATAGATGGTGACATCTTGCAACATGTCCAGATTACAGAGGAGGAAGTGTTGGATGTCTTGAAACGGTTAAAGGTGGATAAATCCCCAGGACCTGATCAGGTATA
>NC_057724.1:68037519-68041144 GCF_004010195.1 Chiloscyllium plagiosum
TTTGAGCTACAGGGAGAGGCTGAACAGGCTGGCGCTGTTTTCCCTTGAGCATTGGAGGCTGAGGGATGACCTTATAGAGGTTTACAAAATTATGAGGGGCATGGATAGGGTAAATAGGTAAAGTCTTTTCCCTGAGGTCGGGGAGTCCAGAACTAGAGGACAAAGGTTTAGAGTGAGAGGGGAAAAGATATAAAAGAGATCTAAGGGGCAACTTTTTCATGCAGAGGGGGGTACGTGTATGGAATGAGCTGCCTGAGGATGTGGTGGAGGCTGGTACAATTGCAACATTTAAGAGACCTTTGGATGGATATATGAATAGGAAGGGTTTGGAGGGATGTGGGCCGGGTTCTGGCAGGTGGGACTGGATTGGGTTGGGATATCTGGTTGGCATGGACGGGTTGGACCGAAGGGTCTGTTTCCATGCTGTACATCTCTATGACTCTATGACATGTATGATGCAAGAATTGTGGCTCCTGTCCCAAGAATAATGGTGTCAGTAGCAATAACAACAATTGTTGGGGCATCTTTGCTCTGAGCATCATGAAGAAGGTTTGTGCCTGTACTGCCCATGTCAGACTATAGATAGTGGCTGAACACATCTGCCCCAAAGCTCAGCGTTATTTCAGAACTGGAGGATCTACAATTGACATGATCTTCTCAGTACAGCAGCAGCATGAAAAATAACCTAAACAAAGGTATTGACTCCAGAAAGTGTCTATATATGTACCAGAATAGTTATTCAGCCTTGCTCAGCTGCAATCCGAGACAAGATTCCTCAGAGAATTGCTCAGTACAAGCGATGCTGCATCAACATTCCACAACAAGATCACCTTCAGCTGCAAGAGGACTGACTCCGCCAAGCTACTCCGTTTGACCATAAGGAAAGCAACCATCATGGTCCAGGATAGCTTCAATCAATATTGACACTGTGTTGCTGGATGAAATAACTCCACAGAGGCCAAGTCACCCTTTATTTACACATGGAGAGTCCTTGACTCTGATCCAGCTCCCACAGATCCAGCTGTCAGAGTGAACACAACCTCTCACACTCTTGTTTATTTTATTTTATTTCTTCCTTTCTTTTTTTTCTTTAACCCCCACATTACCGCCTAACTGCGGTAGTGCTTAGTTTTTCCCCAGCACCCATGGTGTGTGTGTGTGCAGGTGTGAGACACAGTGAGAGACACAAGGTGCTGGCAGGTGGGACTGGATTGGGTTGGGATATCTGGTTGGCATGGACGGGTTGGACCGAAGGGTCTGTTTCCATGCTGTACATCTCTATGACTCTATGACATGTATGATGCAAGAATTGTGGCTCCTGTCCCAAGAATAATGGTGTCAGTAGCAATAACAACAATTGTTGGGGCATCTCTGCTCTGAGCATCATGAAGAAGGTTTGTGCCTGTACTGCCCATGTCAGACTGTGCGCAGGTGTGAGACACAGTGAGAGACACAAGGTGCACGAATCTTTATTCAATTTCCACCACCAGGAAGATAGGAAAATGCCCGAGTGGCCAGTAACAAGCACTGCCCTTCACAAAAAAGGGCAATGCTATGTGATCAAACAGTGAAGTGGAGGGCAGGGATTAAATCAAAATAGAGGGGGAAATAATGCACTCCATTCCCTGTGGTGGACACCGCGTGCTCCTTCTCCAAGGACACCCGGGCCCTAATGTAACCGCTGCCGGGGCTTGAGGTGTTGACTTCGGGGAAGGAGGAGTGGGTGCGGCGGCACCACCAGCAGCCATTGTCATGGGCTGGGCAGCCTTCTGGGTGGGGCAGGTTTTTCTAATGTGCCCCACCTCGCGGCACAGGTGGCACCGTCCGTTGTCCGCCGTCCAGAAGGCGCGGTAGGCCGCGCCCTCGTGGAGGAGGGTGAAAGAGCCCTCGCTGACCTCCTCCCGGGTCAGGCAAATAAACACCTGGCGTCGGAAGAAGTAGATGTGTCGGAGGGTGGGGTCCTTAAGACCGAGCAGGAGCAGTTGGACCCCTGACCGGATCTCCCTCAAGGTGTTGAAGTGGGGAAGAAGGGCGGGATGTTGGAGATTACGACCCACTGGGCCGTAATATCCAAAGGGTCGACGGGCAAATGTGTCCTGCCCACAGTGAGCCCCCTCTCCACGGCCAGCTGGACCACTTGCTCGGTCTTAAGGAAAAAGACGGCCTTCCCGTACATCCGGGCCGCAGCGACGATGGCCAGTGGGCCGACCACACTAGCCATGGCCTTGCTGCAGGCCTCGATGGACATGTTGGGGTGGGGATAGGCCTTTACCCCCAGGCGTTTAGTCAGGTGCCTGAAGGGGGTTGCGGTTGCGGCCGGGGTTGGGACAGCCGAGCCGAAGGCAGCGGCTACCCCGGCGTAGGTGCGGCTGGGCCCCGCGACCTTCGGGCTCGCCATACTCTGCTGCTGGATATTGGTAGGCCCCAGACAGCAGCGGTGGAGGTGGGCCTCTGGCAGCAGCAGTGGTGGAAGTCCTGGGGATGTGCCCAAGGCCCCAGGCAGCGACGGTGGAGACCGGCCTCAGGCAACAGCAGCGGTGGAAGCAGGCCTCGGGCGAGACCCAGGTAGGCCCTCGGTCGCAGCGGTGGGGGCAGACCTGTTGGGAACGGTCTCCAAGACAAGTCCCAGACAGCCCCAAAATTGAGTCCCAGGCAGCAGTAGTGGTGGAGATGGGCCCAAGGCGAGGCCTACGCAGCGGTGGTGGAGGCAGGCCTCAGGCGACAGCAACAGTGGAGGCAGGCCTCTGGCAAGTCCTAGGCAGTTCCCTTGGTTGCAGCGGTGGGGGCAGACCTGTTGGGGAGGGTCCCCAAGGTAAGTCCCAGGCAGCCCTGAGATTGAGTCCCATGCAGCGAAGGAGGCTGTGGGGAGGGGCCCCAAGGCCAGTCCTAGGCAGCGGTGGTGGAGGCAGGCCTCAGACAACAGCAGCAGTGGAGGCAGGCCTCTGGCAAGTCCTGGGCAGGCCCTCGGTCACAGCGGCGGGGGGCAGACCTGTCGGGAAGGGTCCCCAAGGCAAGTCCCAGGCGGCCCCAAAATTGAGTCCCAGGCAGCAGTAGTGGTGGAGGGGCCCCAAGGTGAGTCCCAGGCAGCGATGGTGGAAGTGGGCCTCTAGCAGCAGTAGTGGTGGAGGTTGTGGGGAGGGACACAAGGCAAGTCCCAGGCAGCGGTGGTGGAAGCCGGCCTCAGGCAACACCAGCGGTGTAAGCAGGCTTCTGGCAAGTCCTAGGCAGGCCCTTGGTTGCAGCAGTAGGGGGGCAGACCTGTTGGGGAGAGTCCCCAAGGCAAGTCCCAGGCAGCCCCAAAATTGAGTCCCAGGCAGCAGCAGTGGAGGTGGGCCTCTAACAACAGCAGCAGTGGTGGAGGTCCTGGGAGGGGCCCCAAGGCAAGTCCCAGGAAGCAGCAGTGAGGCAGGCCCCAAGCAGCAACAGCTGAGGCAGGTCCAGGTGGGGTCCCAGAGACCAGCAGTGGGAGTGGGCCCCAAGTCAGCAGCAACACTCCCTTGACCTGGGTGAGGCCCAGGCTGCAGCTCCAAACGTAGGCCCCAGACACACACGTTCTCACCTCCTTCTGCTTCCTCCTCTTCTTCCTTCCTCTCTCCCGATGCAGGGCAGCGAGTCCAGGGACAGT
>NC_057724.1:68041644-68047490 GCF_004010195.1 Chiloscyllium plagiosum
TTTGGAATGTGTCCCAGTTTCGGGTGAGGTCCACTTTGGAATGTGTCCCTGTTTAGGGTGAGCCCCAGTTTAGAATGTGGCCCAGTTTAAGGTGAGCCCCTGTTTAGAATGTGGCCCAGTTTAGGGTGAGGCCCAGTTTGGAATGTGGCCCAGTTTAGGGTGAGGCCCATTTTGGAATGTGGCCCAGTTTAGGATGAGGCCCAATTTGGAATGTGACCCAGTTTAGGGTTAGACCCAGTTTGGAATGTGACCCGGTTTCGGGTGAGGTCCAGTTTGGCATGTGACCCTGTTTAGGGTGAGGCCCAGTTTGGAATGTGTCCCAGTTTAGGGTGAGGCTCAGTTTGGAAAGTCGCCCAATTTAGGGTGAGGCCCAGTTTGGAATGTGACCCAGTTTCGGGTGAGGTCCAGTTTGGAATGTGTCCCTGTTTAAGGTGAGGCACAGTTTGGAATGTGTCCCAGTTTCGGGTGAGTCCCAGTTTGGAATGTCGCCCAGTTTAGGGTGAGGCTCAGTTTGGAATGTGTCTCAGTTTAGGGTGCTCACCAGTTGGAATGTGTCCCAGGTTATGGTGTGGCCCAGTTTGGAATGTGTCACAGTTTCAGGTGTGGCCCAGTTTGGAATGTGACCCAGTTTCGGGTGAGGTCCAGTTTGGAATGTGTCTCTGTTTAGGGTGTGCCCCAGTTTGGAATGTGGCCCAATTTAGGGTGAGGCTCAGTTTGGAATGTGTCCCAGTTTAGGGTGAGGCTCAGTTTGGAATGTGGCCCAGTTTAGGGTGAGGCCCAGTTTGGAATGTGGCGCTGTTTAGGCTGAGACCCAGTTTGGAATGTGGCCCAGTTAAGGGTGAGGCCCAGTTTGGAATGTGGCCCAGTTTAGGGTGAGGCACATTTTGCAATGTGGCCCAGTTTAGGGTGAGGCCCAGTTTGGAATGTGGCGACGTTTAGGCTGAGACTCAGTTTGGAATGTGGCCCAGTTAAGGGTGAGGCCCAGTTTGGAATGTCACCCAGTAAAGGGTGAGGCCAAGTTTGGAATATGGCCCAGTTTAGGGTGAGGCGCAGCTGGGAATGTGTCTCAGTTTAGAGTGAGCCACAGTTTGGAATGTGGCCAAGTTAAGGGTGAGGCCCAGTTTGGAATGTCACCCAGTTTAGGGTGAGGCCCTGTTTGGAATGTGGCCCAGTTTAGGGTGCGGCCCAGTTTGGAATGTTACCCAGTTTGAGCTGAGATCCAGTTTGGAATGTGACCCAGTTTCGGATGAGGACCAGGTTGGAATGTGACCCAGTTTACGGTGAGGCCCAGTGTGGAATGTGACCCAGTTTCGCGTGAGGCCCAGTTTGGAATGTGACCCAGTTTCGGGTGAGGCCCAGTTTGGTATGTGACACAGTTTCGGATGAGGTCCAGTTTGGAATGCGTCCCAGTTTAGGGTGAGGCTCAGTTTGGAATGTGACCCAGTTTCGGGTGAGGCCCAGTTTGGTATGTGACCCAGTTTCGGATGAGATCCAATTTGGAATGTGGCCCAGTTTAGGATGAGGCCCAGTTTGGAATGTGGCCCAGTTTAGGATGAGGCCCAGTTTGGAATGTGACCCAGTTTAGGGTGAGGTCCAGTTTGGAATGTGACCCTGTTTAGGGTGAGGCTCAGTTTGCAATGTCGCCCAATTTAGGGTGAGGCCCAGTTTGGAATGTGACCCAGTTTCGGGTGAGGTCGATTTTGGAATGTGTCCCTGTATAAGGTGAGGCCCAGTTTGGAATTTGTCCCAGTTTAGGGTGCGACCCAGTTTGGAATGTGTCCCAGTTTAGGGTGAGGCCCAGTTTGGAATGTGTTCCAGTTTAGGGTGAGGCTCAGTTTGGAATGTGTCCCAGTTTAGTGTGAGGCTCAGTTTGGAATGTGGCCCAGTTTAGGGTGAGGCCCAGTTTGGAATGTGGCGCAGTTTAGTCTGAGACCCAGTCTGGAATGTTGCCCAGTTAAGGGTGAGGCCCAGTTTGGAATGTGGCCCAGTTTAGGGTAGGGCCCATTTTGGAATGTGGCCCAGTTTAGGGTGAGGCCCAGTTTGGAATGTGGCGCTGTTTAGGCTGAGACCCAGTTTGGAATGTGGCCCAGTTAAAGGTGAGGCCCAGTTTGGAATGTCACCCAGTAAAGGGTGAGGCCAAGTTTGGAATATGGCCCAGTTTAGGGTGAGGCGCAGCTGGGAATGTGTCCCAGTTTACGGTGATCTGCATTTGGGAATGTTACCCAGTTTAGGGAGAGGCCCAGTTTGGAATGTGGCCCAATTTAGAGTGAGGCCCAGTTTGGAATGTCTCCCAGTTAATGGTGAGGCCCAGTTTGAAATGTGGCCCAATTTGGAGTGAGGCCCAGTTTGGAATGTGGCCCAGTTTAGGGTGAGGCTCAGTTTGGAATGTGTCCCAGTTTAGTGTGAGGCTCAGTTTGGAATGTGTCCCAGTTTAGGGTGCGACCCAGTTTGGATAGTCGCCCAGTTTAGGGTGAGGCTCAGTTTGGAATGTGTCCAAGTTAAGGGTGAGGCCCATTTTGGAATGTGGCCCAGTTTAGGGTGAGGCCCAGTTTGGAATGTGGCGCTGTTTAGGCTGAGACCCAGTTTGGAATGTGGCCCAGTTAAGGGTGAGTCCCAGTTTGGAATGTCACCCAGTAAAGGGTGAGGCCAAGTTTGGAATATGGCCCAGTTTAGGGTGAGGCGCAGCTGGGAATGTGACCAAGTCTAGAGTGAGCCACAGTTTGGAATGTGGCCAAGTTTAGGGTGAGGCCCAGTTTGGAATGTGGCCCAGTTTACGGTGAGCCACATTTTGGAATGTTACCCAGTTTAGGGTGAGGTCCAGGTTGGAATGTGGCCCAATTTAGAGTGAGGCCCAGTTTGGAATGTGACCCAGTTTCGGGTGAGGCTCAGTTTGGAATGTCGCCCAGTTTAGGGTGAGGCCCAGTTTGGAATGTGTCCCAGTTTAGGGTGAGGCTCAGTTTGGAATGTCGCCCAGTTTAGGGTGAGGCCCAGTTTGGAATGTGGCGCTGTTTAGGCTGAGACCCAGTTTGGAATGTCACCCAGTAAAGGGTGAGGCCAAGTTTGGAATATGGCCCAGTTTAGGGTGAGGCGCAGCTGGGAATGTGTCCCAGTTTAGAGTGAGCCACAGTTTGGAATGTGTCCCAGTTTAGAGTGAGCCACAGTTTGGAATGTGGCCAAGCTTAGGGTGGGGACCAGTTTGGAATGTGGCCCAGTTTACGGTGAGCCACATTTTGGAATGTCACCCAGTTTAGGGTGAGGCCCAGTTTGGAATGTGGCCCAGTTTAGGGTGAGGCCCAGTTTGCAATATGTCCCAGTTTCAGGTGAGATCCAGTTTGGAATGTGACACAGATTCGGAAGAGGTCCAGTTTGGAATGTGACCCAGTTTAGGGTGAGGCCCAGTTTGGAATGTGACGCAGTTTCAGGTGAGATCCAGTTTGGAATGTGACCCAGGTTCGGATGATGTCCAGTTTGGAATGTTACCCAGTTTAGATTACTTTACAGTGTGGAAACAGGCTCTTCGGCCCAACAAGTCCACACCGACCCGCCGAAGCGCAACCCATCCATACCCCTACATTTACCCCTTACCTAACACTACGGACAATTTAACTTGGCCAATTCACCTGACCTGCACATCTTTGGACTGTGGGAGGAAACCGGAGCACCCGGAGGAAACCCACGCAGACACGGCGAGAATGTGCAAACTCCACACAGTCAGTCGCCTGAGGCGGGAATTGAACCCGGGTCTCTGGCGCTGCGAGGCAGCAGTGCTAACCACTGTGCCACCGTGCCGCCCACACGTTTAGGGTGACGCCCAGTTTGGAATATGACCCAGTTTCGGGTGAGGCCCAGTTTGGAATGTGACCCAGTTTCGGGTGAGGCCCAGTTTGGTATGTGACCCAGTTTCGGATGAGATCCAATTTGGAATGTGGCCCAGTTTAGGATGAGGCCCAGTTTGGAATGTGACCCAGTTTAGGATGAGGCCCAGTTTGGAATGTGAGCCTGTTTCGGGTGAGGTCCAGTTTGGAATGTGACCCTGTTTAGGGTGAGGCACAGTTTGGAATGTGTCCCAGTTTAGGGTGAGGCTCAGTTTGGAATGTTGCCCAATTTAGGGTGAGGCCCAGTTTGGAATGTGACCCAGTTTCGGGTGAGGTCCAGTTTGGAATGTGTCCCTGTTTAAGGTGAGGCCCAATTTGGAATGTGTCCCAGTTTCGGGTGAGGCCCAGTTTGGAATGTCGCCCAGTTTAGGGTGAGGCTCAGTTTGGAATGTGGCCCAGTTTAGGGTGAGGCCCAGTTTGGAATGTGGCGCAGTTAAGGGTGAGGCCCAGTTTGGAATGTGGCCCAGTTTAGGGTGAGGCCCATTTTGGAATGTCGCCCAGTTTAGGGTGAGGCCCAGTTTGGAATGTGGCGCTGTTTAGGCTGAGACCCAGTTTGGAATGTGGCCCAGTTAAGGGTGAGGCCCAGTTTGGAATGTCACCCAGTAAAGGGTGAGGCCAAGTTTGGAATATAGCCCAGTTTAGGGTGAGGCGCAGCTGGGAATGTGTCCCAGTTTACGGTGAGCCGCATTTGGGAATGTCACCCAGTTTAGGGAGAGGCCCAGTTTGGAATGTGGCCCAATTTAGAGTGAGGCCCAGTTTGGAATGTCGCCCAGTTAATGGTGAGTCCCAGTTTGAAATGTGGCCCAATTTGGAGTGAGGCCCAGTTTGGAATGTGGCCCAGTTTAGGGTGAGGCCCAGTTTGGAATGTGGCCCAGCTTAGGGTGAGGCCCAGTTTGCAATGTGTCCCAGTTTCAGGTGAGATCCAGTTTGGAATGTGACCCAGTTTCGGAAGAGGTCCAGTTTGGAATGTGACCCAGTTTAGGGTGACGCCCAGTTTGGAATGTCGCCCAGGTTCGGATGATGTCCAGTTTGGAATGTGACCCAGTTTAGATTACTTTACAGTGTGGAAACAGGCCCTTCGGCCCAACAAGTCCACACCGACCCGCCGAAGCGCAACCCATCCATACCCCTACATTTACCCCTTACCTAACACTACGGACAATTTAACATGGCCAATTCACCTGACCTGCACATCTTTGGACTGTGGGAGGAAACCGGAGCACCCGGAGGAAACCCACGCAGACACGGGGAGAATGTGCAAACTCCACACAGTCAGTCGCCTGAGGCGGGAATTGAACCCGGGTCTCTGGCGCTGCGAGGCAGCAGTGCTAACCACTGTGCCACCGTGCCGCCCACCCGTTCAGGGTGACGCCCAGTTTGGAATGTGGCCCAGTTTAGGGTGAGGCCCAGTTTGGAATGTGGCCCAGTTTAGGGTGAGGCCCAGTTTGCAATGTGTCCCACTTTCAGGTGAGATCCAGTTTGGATAGTGACCCAGTTTCGGAAGAGGTCCAGTTTGGAATGTGACCCAGTTTAGGGTGAGGCCCAGTTTGGAATGTCGCCCAGTTAATGGTGAGGCCCAGTTTGAAATGTGGCCCAATTTGGAGCGAGGCCCGGTTTGGAATGTGGCCCAGTTTAGGGTGAGGCCCAGTTTGGAATGTGGCCCAGTTTAGGGTGAGGCCCAGTTTGGTATGTGACCCAGTTTCGGATGAGATCCAATTTGGAATGTGGCCCAGTTTAGGATGAGGCCCAGTTAGAAATGTTACCCAGTTTAGGGTGAGGCCCAGTTTGGAATGTGAACCTGATTCGTGTGAGGTCCAGTTTGGAATGTGAACCTGTTTAGGGTGAGGCCCAGTTTAGAATGTGTCCCAGTTTCGGGTGAGGCCCAGTTTGGATAGTCGCCCAGTTTAGGGTGAGGCTCAGTTTGGAATGTGTCCCAGTTTAGGGTGAGGCCCAGTTTGGAATGTGTCCCAG
>NC_057724.1:68050749-68053839 GCF_004010195.1 Chiloscyllium plagiosum
GCCCAGTTTGGAATGTGGCCCAATTTAGAGTGAGGCCCAGTTTGGAATGTCACCCAGTTTCGGTTGAGACCCAGTTTGGAATGTGACCCAGTTTCGGATGATGTCCAGTTTGGAATGTGACCCAGTTTCGGATGATGTCCAGTTTGGAATGTGACCCAGTTTCGGATGATGTCCAGTTTGGAATGTGACCCAGTTTCGGATGATGTCCAGTTTGGAATGTGACCCAGTTTCGGATGATGTCCAGTTTGGAATGTGACCCAGTTTCGGATGATGTCCAGTTTGGAATGTGTCCCAGTTTCAGGTGAGATCCAGTTTGGAATGTGACCCAGTTTCGGAAGAGGTCCAGTTTGGAATGTGACCCAGTTTAGGGTGAGGCCCAGTTTGGAATGTGACCCGGTTTCGGGTGAGGTCCAGTTTGGAATGTGACCCTGTTTAGGGTTTGGCCCAGTTTGGAATGTGACCCAGTTTCGGGTGAGGTCCAGTTTGGAATGTGTCTCTGTTTAGGGTGAGCCCCAGTTTGGAATGTGGCCCAATTTAGGGTGAGGCTCAGTTTGGAATGTGGCCCAGTTTACGGTGAGCCACGTTTTGGAATGTCACCCAGTTTAGGGTGAGGCCCAGTTTGGAATGTGGCCCAGTTAAGGGTGAGGCCCAGTTTGGAATGTGACCCTGTTTAGGGTTTGGCCCAGTTTGGAATGTGTCCCAGTTTAGGGTGAGGCGCAGCTGGGAATGTGTCCCAGTTTAGAGTGAGCCACAGTTTGGAATGTGGCCAAGCTTAGGGTGAGGCCCAGTTTGGAATGTGGCCCAGTTTACGGTGAGCCACATTTTGGAATGTCACCCAGTTTAGGGTGAGGCCCAGTTTGGAATGTGACCCAATTTAGAGTGAGGCCCAGTTTGGAATGTCACCCAGTTTCGGTTGAGACCCAGTTTGGAATGTGACCCAGTTTCGGATGAGGTCCAGTTTGAAATGTGTCTCAGTTTAGTGTGAGGCCCAGTTTGGAATGTGTCCCAGTTTAGGGTGAGGCTCAGTTTGGAATGTCGCCCAGTTTAGGGTAAGGCCTAGTTTGGAATGCGTCCCAGTTTTGGGTGAGGCCCAGTTTGGAATGTGACCCAGTTTCGGGTGAGGTCCAGTTTGGAATGTGGCCCAGTTTAGGGTAAGGCCCATTTTGTATTGTGGCCCAGTTTAGGGTGAGGCCCAGTTTGGAATTTGGCGCTGTTTAGTCTGAGACCCAGTTTGGAATGTGGCCCAGTTAAGGGTGAGGATCAGTTTGGAATGTCACCCAGTAAAGGGTGAGGCCAAGTTTGGAATATGGCCCAGTTTAGGGTGAGGCCCAGTTTGGAATGTGTCCCTGTTTAGGGTGAGCCCCAGTTTAGAATGTGGCCCAGTTTAGGGTGAGCCCCAGTTTAGAATGTGGCCCAGTTTAGGGTGAGGCTCAGTTTGGAATGTGTCCCAGTTTAGGGTGAGGTCCAGTTTGGAATGTGACCCTGTTTCAGGTGAGGTCCAGTTTGGAATGTGACCCTGTTTAGGGTGAGGCCCAGTTTGGATAGTCGCCCAGTTTCGGGTGAGGCTCAGTTTGGAATGTGTCCCAGTTTAGGGTGAGGCCCAGTTTGGAATGTGTCCCAGTTTAGGGTGAGCCCCAGTTTAGAATGTGGCCCAGTTTAGGGTGAGCCCCAGTTTAGAATGTGGCCCAGTTTAGGGTGAGGCTCAGTTTGGAATGTGGCCCAGTTTAGGGTGAGGCCCAGTTTGTAATGTGGCGCTGTTTAGGCTGAGACCCAGTTTGAAATGTGGCCCAGTTAATGGTGAGGCCCAGTTTGTCTAGTCGCCCAGTTTCGGGTGAGGCTCAGTTTGGAATGTGTCCCAGTTTAGGGTGAGGCCCAGTTTGGAATGTGTCCCAGTTTAGGGTGAGGTCCAGTTTGGAATGTGTCCCTGTTTAGGGTGAGCCCCAGTTTAGAATGTGGCTCAGTTTAGTGTGAGGCCCAGTTTGGAATGTGTCCCAGTTTAGGGTGAGGCTCAGTTTGGAATGTCGCCCAGTTTAGGGTGAGGCCCAGTTTGGAATGTGGCGCTGTTTAGGCTGAGACCCAGTTTGGAATGTGGACCAGTTAAGGGTGAGGCCCAGTTTGGAATGTCACCCAGTAAAGGGTGAGGCCAAGGTTGGAATATGGCCCAGTTTAGGGTGAGGCGCAGCTGGGAATGTGTCCCAGTTTAGCGTGAGCCACATTTTGGAATGTGGCCAAGTTTAGGGTGAGGCCCAGTTTGGAATGTGGCCCAGTTTACAGTGAGCCACATTTTGGAATGTTACCCAGTTTAGGGTGAGTCCAGTTTGGAATGTGGCCCAATTTAGAGTGAGGCCCAGTTTGGAATGTGACCCAGTTTCGGGTGAGGTCCAGTTTGAAATGTGTCTCAGTTTAGTGTGAGGCCCAGTTTGGAATGTGTCCCAGTTTCGGGTGAGGCCCAGTTTGGAATGTCACCCAGTTTAGGGTGAGGCCCAGTTTGGAATGTTGCGCTGTTTAGGCTGAGACCCAGTTTGGAATGTGGCCCAGTTAAGGGTGAGGCCCAGTTTTGAATGTCACCCAGTAAAGGGTGAGGCCAACTTTGGAATATGGCCAGGTTTAGGGTGAGGCGCAGCTGGGAATGTGTCCCAGTTTAGAGTGAGCCACAGTTTGGAATGTGGCCAAGCGTAGGGTGAGGCACAGTTTGGAATGTGGCCCAGTTTACGGTGAGCCACATTTTGGAATGTCACCCAGTTAAGGGTGAGGCCCAGTTTGGAATGTCACCCAGTAAAGGGTGAGGCCAAGTTTGGAATATGGCCCAGTTTAGGGTGAGGCGCAGCTGGGAATGTGTCCCAGTTTAGAGTGAGCCACAGTTTGGAATGTGGCCAAGCTTAGGGTGAGGCCCAGTTTGGAATGTGGCCCAGTTTACGGTGAGCCACATTTTGGAATGTCACCCAGTTTAGGGTGAGGCCCAGTTTGGAATGTGGCCCAATTTAGAGTGAGGCCCAGTTTGGAATGTCACCCAGTTTCGGTTGAGACCCAGTTTGGAATGTGACCCAGTTTCGGATGATGTCCAGTTTGGAATGTGACCCAGTTTAGGGT
>NC_057724.1:68054439-68110211 GCF_004010195.1 Chiloscyllium plagiosum
GTGTGGGTTTCTTGCAGGAAGCACACCGCATACCTCCCGTCCCAAAGGACCGAGAGGGTCTGGAATCTGCGCTGTGACTCCCTGCTGAGGCTGATATTGAGGCTGGCTATAGTCGTCTCCATGTCAGAAGCGTTGTGCAACCACCACCAGTACAGTTAACAAACCTATATACATATTTACTGGGAGGACAGGGGAGGGGCACAGAAGTCCCTTGCCCTCACCAGGAGCACCCCCAGGAAGTTCCTGACTCGCTTGCGCTCATTTACGTCGAGCCCAGCTGCCTGGCGAGCAGCGTGGGCCGACCAGTAAACTCTTTCAACGGAACTCCAGCGGTCGAGCGCCAGTTTGGCTCTATCCCGGCGACTCAGTTTCCTCGACAAATTCCTGGGGTTCCTCGAGGAGGATGAAGGGGAGATCGGTGGGGGGCACCTGGGATTCGAAAATATCGCTGCAGACAGAGTCCGCGTCCTCCCCGGTGTCCGCCACCGAACCCTCCTCCGGGAGGTCACCCTCGGTCACCGACCCCTCCCCCACAGAGGATGGGGGCTGCCCCGGCACCGCCAACCGGCCTCAAACCCCCAGCGACCACACCCCAAGGGTCACCAGCGGTACCTTCCTCGGCGCACCCCTTCCCGGAACTCCGAGTTCGGGTCATTGGGCGGCAGAGTCTCGGGCTCCTCTCCCGACACCGGGACGCCCGGCTCCTCGGGGAAAAGGTCCTCCCCCAGGGCCAAGGGCCCTAGAAAAAGAGTCTGGGAGGGAGGAGCAAGAATAACACCTTCCTCTCCTCCACCGCTCGACAACCCAGCAGAGGGTCCTCCGTCGTCGTCGCCCACTCCGTGGCCCGTGCGGTTGCTAAAGTCCTCCTCAGGGACCGGAGGAGCTGAAGCAGCAGAAGGCCCTGCTGTAGCCCCTGGGGGTTCGGGTAGGCCGGGCCACAGTGCGGGACAGTCAAGAGGCACCTAGAGAGGGGCAGCACCACCGGTGTGCTGCTGGAGACACTGGAGGCCAAATTTCCTCCCCTCAATGTACAGTGTGCGATAGTTCCTGAGGAACATGCTTACCCACATTGTCCTGTTTCCTCCTTGCCAGTTCAGAACTCACACAGGTCAGAGGATGCAAAGCAGATGGGGGATCAGGGAATGGTGCGAGTAGGATCTGGCTGGCAGTGCTTTGAACGAGCTCAGGTTTATGAAGGGTGCAAAGTGGGAGGCCAGCAGAAAACTTTACTGCAGCTCTGGATGATACCATTGGACATGTTGCGGGATAATCAGGTTGAATCAATCAGTAAATCCTTGTCCAGGGACTGCATTGTTCAATGCTTTGCAGTTATCCTGTGATTGTTCTTGGCCATTGTCCTCCAACACTGACCCTACTGATATTTATATGGACTGCAGGAGGGAGGTGGATCTAATTTGCATTTGGCTGTTGGCCATCAGGGAGTTTTCTTTATTCATTCATTGGATGTGGGCATAATGGGCTTTAATGCCCATCTCTAATTACCACGAAAAAGTGGTGGCGAGCTGTTTCTTGAACTGTTAGAGTTGGGGTTGGGAAGGAATTTCAGGATTTTGACCCAAGTCAGGATACTGTGTGCCCTGGAGCGGGACTTGTAGGTTGTATGGATCTGCTGCCTTTGTTCATCCAGCTGGCAGAGGTTGCAGGTTGAAAGATGATGTTGAAGGACAGTTTATTGCAATGCATTTTTCTTATTCATTCACGGGATGAGGGCATCACTGGTCAGGCCAGCAGAGGGCAATGAAGAGAACCCGATTGCTGTGAGTCTGGAGTCCCATATGGCCAGACCAGGTAAGTGTGGCAATTTTCTTCTGGAAAGGACTTTAGTGAACCAGATGGGTTTCTCTGACAGTCAGCAATGGATTCATGTTCATCATTAGACTCTTAATTACAGATTTTGTTCTTAATTGAATACAAATTCCACCAGCTATGGCAGGATTTGAACCCAGGTTCCCAGAGTATTACTTTGGTCTCTGGATTAACAGTGCAGCGGTAATAGCACAAAGCCAGGACCAAGCCCTGCTGCCACGGTGGTGTAGGGACTGAATATTGAAGATCCTATCAAGTAGTCCGCATTATCCTATTTGGCAAGAAGTGTTTTGAGTGCTGTTGGAGCCTCATTCAACCACACAAGTGGGGAGTATTTGATCACTTCCCTGACTTGGCCCTATAGCTTGTGGACAGGCTTTGGGGAGGCAGGAGTTGAGTTACTCACTGCAGACCTCTAGCCTTTTAGCTGCCCATGTAGCCACAATATTTATGTGGCCGGTCTTCTTTAGTTTCTGATCAATGGTAACCCACTGAATGTTGATAATGGGGGATTCAGGGATGGATGTCCCATTGCATGTCAGATTCTCTCATGTTGGAAATGGTTATTGCTTGGCACTTAAGTAAGGTGAATGTTGATTGCCACTTATCTGCACAATCCTGGATATTGCCCAGTCCTTATTTCATATGGGCACGGAGAGTTTCATTATCTGAGGAAGCATTAATATTGAATATCATGAAATCAGCAGCAAAAATGTTCACTTCTGACCTTACAATAGACCTAACTGCATTGATGTTATTACTTGGGTTACTGCAGCTCCATCTCCAGTACCATTTCTTCCATGCCCCCATGACCAAAGGTTACAGGGAACCAAGCATTTCGCCATGACAACTGTCAGTTCATTTTTTGTCCTAACTTTTCAGTTCAGGTATGACCTTTGTAATGCCATCGGGATGCTAAGAGGCAACACCAAGCTAAGCTTGATACCCAGACCAACCACACGGACACCTATCGTTTGTGGCAAGGCTTACACGACATAACGGGCGACAAAGTGAGATCAGACAGAATCGAGGGCAACAGTGCATCCCTACCTGATGAGCTCAATGCATGCTTGCTTTGAAGAGAAGGTCAGTGAAACAATGTCGCCAATCCTAACGGCCTCAGATGCCCTGTACCTACAGTCACTGCCGCAGACTTTAGATTTGCCTTCTTAGACTCATAGAGTCGTAGAGCTACACAGCATGGACACAGAACCTTCAATCCAACTTGTGCATGCCGACCAGATATCCGACATTAATTGAGTTGCATATGCTCATTTCCCTCTAAACCCTTCCTATTTATATACCCATCCAGATGCCTTTTAAATGTTGGAATTGTACCAGCTTCCACCACTTCCTCTGGCAGCTCATTCCATACAGACACCACCCTCTGCATGAAAAAATTGCCTCTTGGGTCCCTTTTAAATTTTTCCCCTCTCACCCAAACTTATGTCTTCTAGTTCTGGACTACCCGACCCCAGGGAAAAGACCTTGGCTAATCACCCTATCCATGCCCCTCATGATTTTATAAACCTCTATAAGGTCAGCCCTCAGCCTCCGACGCTCCAGGGAAAACAGCCCCAGCCTGTTCAGCCTCTCCCAATAGCTCAAATCCTCCAACCCTGGCAACATCCTTGTAAATCTTTTCTGAACCCTTTTAAATTTCACAACATCTTTCCGATAGGAAGGAGACCGGAATTGCATGCAATATTCCAACAGTGGCCTAACCAATGTCCTGTACGGCCGTAACATGACCTCCCAACTCCTGTACTCCATACTCTGGCCAATAAAGGAAAGCATACCAAACGCCTTCTTCACTATCCTATCTATCTGCGACTCCACTTTCAAGGAGCTATGAATCTGCTCTCCAGGCTCTCTTTGTTCAGTAACACTCCCCAGGCCCTTATCATTAAGTATATTAGTCCTGCCCTGATTTACCTTTCCAAAATGCAACACCTCACATTTATCTAAATTAAACTCCTTCTGCCACTCCTTGGCTCATTAGCCCATCTGTTCAAGATCCTGTTGTACTCTGAGGTAACCTTCTTTGCTGTCCCCTACACCTCTAAGCTTTTGAGTGAACCCACCAAAAGTGACTGGCCCAGATGGAGTCCTTGGCCGTGCACTCAGATCCTGTACAGACCAACTGGCGGGAGTGTTCACTGACATCTTTAACTCTCCTTATATGATCTGAAGCCCCTTCTGTTTCAAGAAAACCACCATCATCTTGGTGCGAAACAAAAATCATGCAGTATGCTTCAATGACTACCGCCCATTGGCTCTGACTTCCATAATTATGAAATGCTTTGAGAAGTTAGTCATGGCTCACATCAACTCCAGCCTCACAGATTACCTTGATCCTTTGCAATTTGTCTGCAGGTGCAACAGGTCTACAGCCGATGCCATCTCCCTGGCCCTACACCTATCTGGATAACAAGTAGACCTACATCAGGCTCCCACTTATTGACAGTTCCACTTTCAACACCATAATTCCAAACAAACTTATCTCGAAACTCAGAGACCTAGGTCTCAGCTCCCCCCTCTGTAAGTGGGGAATTCGGTCTCAGGGGCCCCCAGGCCAGGTGTCACGGCGCCAGGGGCAGGCGTTGATGCCCAAGGGGTTTCTCTATTGGGATGTGGGGTCAGGATCAGGTACGGGTTTGGGGGTCAGGGTTCCCGCGCCAGGGTGATGCTGGCACGGCCACAGGGGCATTGTCGTGCCGGGGTGGGGCAGGTCATGGGCTAGGTTCCGGGGAAGGGGATAGGGTGGTCTCCCTGTGGGCTGGCTTGACGCGTCGCGTCTTCTTCAGCGCCTTCTGGCCGGCCGGACACTCACCCCTCTCCCTGCCAGAGGCTGGAACATTGCAAGTCCCCGGCTTAGCCTCCGGTGCCGGGGCCTGTGGTGTTGACTTCGGGGGAGTGGGTGCGGCGGCACTACCATCAGCTGTCGGCGTGGGCTGGGCAGCCTTCTGGGTGGGGCAGTTTTTTCTTATGTGCCCCACCTCGCGGCATAGGTGGCACCGTCCACTGTCCAGAAGGCGCGGTAGGCCGCTCCCTCATGGAGGAGGGTGAATGAGCCCTCAGTGACCTCACCCGGGCCAGGCAAATAAACACCTGACGCCGGAAGGAGTATATGTGTCAGAGGGCGGGGTCCTTAAGACCGAGCAGGAGCGGCTGGACCCCTGACCGGATCTCCCCCAGGATGGTGAGGTGGGGAAGAAGGAGCTCGCTCGAAATGAAGGGTGCGACGTTAGAGATCATGACCCTCTGGGCCGTAACCTCCAGAGGGTCGACGGGCAAATGTGTCCCGCCCACAGTGAGCCCCCTCTCCACGGCCAGGTGGACCGCCTGCTCGGTCCTAAGGAAGAAGACGGCCTTCCCGTACATCTGGGCCGCAGAGACGATGGCCAGTGGCCTTGCTGCAGGCCTCGATGGTCATATTGAGATGGGGATAGGCCTTTACCCCCAGGCGTTTGGTTAAGTGCCTGAAGGGGGTCATGGTTGCGGCTGGGGTTGGGACAGCCGAGCCTAAGGCAGCGACTACCCCGGCGTAGGTGCGGCTGGGCCCCGCGACCTTCGGGCTCGCCATATTCTGCTGCTGGATATTGTTGTGCTCCAGGCAGCAGCGGTGGAGGTGGGCCCCTGGTAGCAGCAGTGGTGGAGGTTGTGGGAGGGGCCCAAGGTGAGTCACCCAAAGCGAGTCCCAGGCAGCGACGGTGGAGACCGGCCTCAGGCAACAGCAGCGGTGGAGGCAGGCCTTGGGCGAGTCCCAGGTAGGCCCTCAGTCTCAGCGGTGGGGGGCAGACCTGTTGGGGAGAGTCCCCAAGGCAGGTCCCAGGCAGCCCCAAAATTGAGTCCCAGGCAGCAGTAGTGGTGGAGATGGGCCCAAGGCGAGTTCCAGGCAGCGGTGGTGGAGGCAGGCCACAGGCAACAGCAGCAGTGGAGGCAGGCCTCTGGCAAGTCCTAGGCAATTCCCTTGGTTGCAGCAGTGGGGGCAGGCCTGTTGGGGAGGGTCCCCAAGGCAAGTCCCAGGCAGCCCAAAATTGAGTCCCAGGCAGCAGCAGTGGAGGTGGGCCTCAAAAACAGCAGAAGTGGTGGAGGTCCTGGGAGGGGCCCCAAGGCAAGTCCCAGGCAGCAGCAGTGAGGCAGGCCCCAAGCTGAGGCAGGTCTGGGCGGGGTCCCAGAGACCAGCAGTGGGAGTGGGCCCCAGGTCAGTAGCAACATTCCCTTGACCTGGGTGAGGCCCAGGCTGCAGCTCCAAAAGTAGGCCCCAGACACACACGTTCTCACCTCCTTCTGCTTCTGCCTCCTCCTCTTCTTCCTTCCTCTCTCCCGATGCAGGGCAGCGAGTCCAGGGACAGTCCCCCTCAAGGAGGAGAGTCCTTGCACGTGTGCACACTCACTCACACTGCACCAACTCTCAAGATAGGCAAACACGCGGGTGGCCAGTGACAAACACTGCCCTTCACATCAAAGGGCAGTGCTGTGTGATCAAAACAGTGAAGGGGGAGGGTAGGGACTAAATCAAAATAGAGTTGGAGGAAGAAATAATGCACTCCACTGCCTGCGGCGCCCACCTCTCCCTGAACAACTCCAGGGTGTTGGTCGACACCGCGTGCTCCTTCTCCAAGGACACCCGGGCCCTAACGTAACCGCGGAAGAGGGGCAGGCAGTTGAATCTCCTGTTTTGTTTTTTTTTCCCCACACTACCATCTAAGTGCGGTAGTGCTTATTTTTTCCACAGCACCCATGGTGTGTGTGTGTGCAGGTGTGAGACACAGTGAAAGACACAAGGTGCACGAATCTTTATTCAAATTCCACCACGTGCTCCTTCTCCAAGGACACCCGGGCTCTAACGTAACCGCGGAAGAGGGGCAGGCAGTCAGCCCTTACGACCCCCTCCACGGCCCGCTGCCTGGACCTGTTGATGGCCAGTTTGGCCAGGCCCAGGAGCAAACCCACGAGGAGGTCTTCAGACCTGCCTTCCTTCCTCCGTACCAGATGCCCAAAGATCATGAGCGTGGGACTGAAGTGCAGCCAAAAGCAGAGGAGAAGGTTTTTAAGGAAATCAAAAAGGGAGTGCAAACGCCCACACCCAATATACACTTAGTCCACGGACTCCACAGCGCCACAGAACAAGCAGTTGGGCTGGGAGTCTGTGAACCACCGTAATCTGCGGTTGCAGGGGACTGCTGCGTGCAGCACCCTCCACCCCAGATCCCCGAGAGAAAGGGGGAGGACCCCCACGTAGAGAGCCCTCCACTGGGGATCCCCACCGCCCGGTGGCAAATGGGCACGCCAAGGAGTGTCCGGGCAGTGGATGAGGGAGAAGAGGTGGACGGTGTGCAGCAGCAGTCTATACAGGGCCCTCCTTTTTATCTCTTTGAAGGAAACAAAATTAAAATTTCGGAGGCGGCTCAGGTTGTGGGGCACAGGCTCCCGCGGGGAGTACTGGACCCTGGGGCCAATGTGAAATTCCGTCCGGGCTGGGGTGAGCGCGGACAGGATCCCACCGCACACCTGAGCGTCCTCCAACTGGGGCACTACGTCTGGTCCAAGCACCGCCGTTTTAAGGCGTCGGATGGCGGTGGCCCCATACCGGACGTCTACCGCTGCCCTGCTTGCTATGTCCTGCGGTAGCGTCCAGCCCAGGCCCCGGCACCCAGCACGTCCCCGACCCTGGTCACCCTCGCAGCCACGGCCCTCCCCTCCGACAGCCACTCGAACCCGCGAGAACACTCTTGTTTATATCTGTCGGCCAGGACTCCCTGATTGTGGATGTTAAACTGGTCCATTCAGGGAACTCGTATTCTACAAGGACCACCTGGCTGACATTGTTACAGTCGCTACGGTGGAGCTTGTGATATCTTCCAAGATCTAGACTCTCCAATCACTAACAATAACATGTCTACCTGAATTTTACGAAACAACTTGACAAGGCATCACATTAAAAGCTGGTCAACAAAATTGAGGATTGTGAGATCGACGATCCAGTGTGCACTTGAATAATTGGCTGAACAACAGAAAGCAGTCAGTCATGATAGATGGTTGTTTCTCAGACTGGAATATTACTGACAATTGTTTTGCCCAAGGCATTAGAGCACTGTTTCTTTTGCTCATCAAAAATGACTCGGATCTTGGATCATGAATTAATATTTCCAAATTCGCCAATGATACCAAATGTAAAGCAATGGCAAACACTAAAGAATGATGTAAATTGTGTTTGAAAAGGTACTTTTATGTCAGCAAAATAAATAGACAAGTGGCAGATGGAATTTTACATCAGGACCGTGTGTTTTTTTAAAAAAACATCTTTTTAAAAACTGACAACTGAAATTAGAAAGAGTTGATTTGAAAACAAATGTTTGGAAGAAAGGCTGTATTTTTGGAAGCAAGTAATCTGACACCCATGGCTGACATCATGTACACAACTGTGTGAAGCAGCAATTGCTGAGTTACAGACAATTTGGAGGAAAGTGAGTGTTCTGATTAAACCTTTACTGGCAATGAGAAATTGGCATTTTCAGGATGAAAGATACAGTGAATGATCTGCTAGCTTACAGATGTAAGAACCCAATGGGAGAAGACGTTGCTGACAGTGATCAAAGCCCAGTGGGATGCTGGACAGCAGTTGCCATTTTAACCTGAAGGAGAAGAGGAAAACAATTACAATCAAAGATGTCCAAAGTCAAGGACACAGGCAAAGTACAGCTAAAGGTAGTTCCTGTACTGAGGAAGGGTCATTGGACCTGAAAATGTTAACTCTGATTTCTCTCCACAGATACTGCCAAACCTGCTGAGATTTTCCAGCAGTTTCTGTTTTTGTGACAGCGAAAGATTTTTGCCTGGATCTCAAAAAGGTGGAAGCTGTAGATTAAGGCAGCGGCCAACAGATAGTGTCATCGAGTCACAGTTATTTACAACATGGTTAGAGACCCTTCAGTCCAACTCATCCATGCTGACCAGATATCCTAACCTAATCTAGTCCCATTTGCTAGCACTTGGCCCATATTACTCTAAACCCTTCATATTCATATACCCATCCAAATGCCTTTAAAATGTTGTAATTATACAGCCTCCACCATTTTCTCTGGCAACTTATTCTATACATGTACCATCTTCTATGTGAAAAAAGTTGCCCTTTAGAACTCTTAAATTTTTCCCCTCTCACCTTAAACCTATGCCCTCTAGTGTTGGACTCCCCCACCCTGGAAAAAATGCCTTGCCTATTTACCCCATCCGTGTCCCTCATTATTTTACAAACCTCTATAAGGTCACCTCCCAGCCTCTGGTGCTCCAGGGAAAATAGCCCCAATCTATTCAGCCTCTCCTTATAGCTCAAACCCTCCAGCCCTGGCAACATCCTTGTAAATCTTTCCTGAACCTTTTCTAGTTTCACAACATCCTTCCTATGGCGAATTCTTTGCCCAATTTATGATGTGAATCAACTTGGCAATTTATTGTTGGGAATCAAGAAGCAGCATTCACTAAAATCAAGCAGCAAATTAGGAAAATTCCGCATTGAAATACTATTTCATCAAGGAAGTAGACAGTGTGATGCATGCAAGACAAGACTTAGAGCAACCTTAATGCAGCAAGGTTAACTGGTTATGTTTCTAGCCACAAGGTGTTGACACAAATTGAATAATGCTATGCTTAGACCAAGAGAGAGTGCCTGACCATAGCCTTTGCTAGTGAATATTTGCATCAATGCCTACTTGGAAGAGACAGTCGCATCCAAACATAAACACCTATCTGCTCTAAAGCATCTTCAAAGAATGTTACTCTGGTTACAGGGATATCATCTGGATGTGACACACAAACAAGGGAATCTAAGAGCATAAGAACTAGGAGCAGGAGTAGGCCAACTGGCCTTTTGAGCCTGCTCTTCCATTCAATAAGATCATGGCTGATCTTTTTGTGGCCTCAGCTCCACTTATCCGCCCACTCACCATAACCCTGAATTTCTTCATTGTTCAAAAAAATCTATCGTAGCTCTAAAAACATTTACTGAAGTAATGTCAACTAGTTCACTGGACAAGGTATTCCATCAATTTACAACCCTCTGGGTGAAGATGTTCCTTCTCAATTCAGTCCTAAATCTGCTCCCCCTAATTTTGAGGCTATGCCCCCTTGTCCTGCTGGTGGAAACATCCCCTCTACTTCTATCTTATCTATTCCCTTCATAATTTTATATGTTTCTATAAGATCCCCCCCCCCCGCCACCATTCTTCCAAATTCCAATGAATATAATCCCAGTCTACTCAGTCTCTCCTCAAACTAATCCCCTCAACTCCGGAATCAACCTAGTGAACCTCCTCTGCACCCCCTCCAGTGCCAGTACATCCTTTCTCAAGTGAGGAGACCAAAACTGCAGCAGTGCTCCAGGTGTGGCTTCACCAACACCTTGTACAGCTGCAATAGTTCCCTGTCTTTGAATTAATTTCCTTTAGCAATGAAGGACAAAATTCCATTTGCCTTCCTAAGTAACTGTCGGACCTGCAGGCCAACCTTCTGTGATTCATGCACAAGGACACCCAGGTTCCTCTGCATAGCAACATGCTGCAACTTTTTACCATTCAAGTTTTTACTGTTACTCCTACCAAAATGGATGATTTCACATTTATTTACATTGTACTCCATCTGCCAGATCTTTGCCCACCCATTTAAAGTATCTATGTTCCTCTGCAAAGTTTCATAGTCCTCTGCACACCTTGCTTGCCACTAATCTTGGTGTCATCTGTAAACTTTGACACACTACATGTGGTCCCCAACTCCAAATCATCTATATAAATTGCGAATAATTGCAGTCCTGACTCCGATCCCTGAGGCACACCACTAGTTACTGATTGCCAACCAGAATAGCACTCATCTATTCCTACTCTTTGCTTCCTGTTGGTCAACCAATCCTTTATCCAGCTAATACTTTACACATAACATCATACATCTTTATCTCTTTCAGCAACCTCTTGTGTGGTACCTTGTTGAAGGCATTTTGGAAATCTAGGTGCACCACATCTACTGGGTTCCCGTTGTCCACTGTGTTCATAATGTCTTCATAGAATTCCAAACGATTAGATAGGCATGACCTACCCTTCATAAACCCATGCTGCTTCTGCCAATAGGACAATTTCTATCTAGATGTCTTGTTATTTCTTCTGTGATGATAGACTCAAGCATTTTGCCCATTGCAGAAGTTAAGCTAACTGGTCTATAATTCCCCATCTTTTGGTTACCACTCTTTTTAAACAGTGGCATCACAATTGCTGTTTTCCAATCTGCTGGAAATGCCCCAGAGTCCAGAGAATTTTGGAAAATTAGCACAAGCGCATTTGCTATTTCTCCCACCAACTCTTTTAGCACCCTGGGATGCATTTCATCAGGGACAGGAGACTTGTCTGTCCTTAGCTCCATTATCTTGCCCAATACCACCTCTTCTGTGATAATGATTGTTTCCAGGTCCTCACCTACCTTTGTCTCTTTATCAATTTCTGGCATGTTATTAGCGTCCTCCACTAGGAAGACTGACAAAATGCCTGTTCAATGCATCGACCATTTCATCATACCCTATGACTAAATGATCCTTTTCATCCTCTAAAGGACCAATGTTTACTTTAGCCACTCTTTTTCATTTTATATATTTATAGAGATTTTTATTATCTGTCTTCATATTCTGTGCTAGTTTTTTTTTCTCATGTTCTATATTACTTTTCTTTATAGCTCGTTTTGTGGCTTTCTGTTGACCTTTAAAGTTTTCCCAATATTCTAGTATCCTGCTGATCTAGGCCACTTTATATGCCTTCTGTTTCATTTTGATGGTCTCCCTTATTTCCTTAGATACCCATGGCAGACTACGCCTTTTCTTACAGTCCTCCCTTTTCACTGGTATATATTTTGCTAAGCACTTTGAAGAATTGCTTTGAAAGTTCTCCACTGCTTGTCAACGTCCAAAATCTTTGTATCCAATCTTCTGTAGCCAACTCCTCCCTCGTCCTATTGTAGTCTCCCTTATTTAAGGGCAGGACCCTGGTATTGGATTTTATCTCCATACTCTCCATCTGTATCTAAATTCAGCCATACTGTGATTGCTCCTTCCAAGATGATCCCTAACTACGAGGTCATTAATTATTCCTGTCTCATTACACAGGATCAAATCTAGAATAGCTTGCTCCCTTGTCAGTTCCATCACATACTGTTCAAGAAAACTATCCTGGATACACTCAACAAACTCCTCCTCAAGGCTACTCTGGCTGAGCTGGTTCGACCAATCGGCATGCAGATTAAAATCTCCCTATGATAATTGCTGTACCATTTTTACAGGTACTAGTTATTTCTTTGTTCAGTGCCCACCCTAAAGTGACGTTATTATTTGGTGGCCTTTCGACTATGCCTATTGGTGATTTTTCTTCTTTTTAGAATTTCTAATTTCCACCCAAATGGTTCCATCTTATTCTGCATAGAACCGATATCATTTCCCTGATGTCGACCTTGAAATTCAGAGCTACACCACCTCCCTCACCTTCCTGTCTGTCCTTCCGAATAGTCAGATGCCCCTGGATGTTTCACTCCCAGTTGTGACCATCCTGTAACCATGTCTCCATAATGGCTACTCAATCCTATTCATTCACGATGATTTGTGCTATTAACTCATCGACCTTGTTACGAATGCTACAAGTGAGGATGTTAGAAAGCCAGAAAAGAATAGTTCCATTTTTACTTCTTTATCATGACATATTGGGAACTCAAGGGTTAAACAGAATCCTCTGGAGCCATACATGTGGATTTCACTTGCAGCCTCACACTGATAGCCTTGGCCATAACCTTATTAACTTCCTCCGGTTCCCATTATCATGCTTCCTCCACCTATTAACATGGGTATGTGAATCCAACAATGAGAACAAAGCAAAATCCTTCGGTTTAAATCTCTATCCATCAACATATGATTATAAAGAATATGATAACCAGTTCCTGTAAACCATTCGCTAGTAATCACAGGAAATCAGCAATCACCGGACATTGTTTAAGACTGATAACTACAATTTTACAATGTAATGGCAATCAACCATGTGACTTGTCAATCTCTGTATTATTCTTATAAAATATCCTGCCTTTGTGTGTAGAGCAGAGATTTGTTGAGAGGGGCCACCACAAGTAGACTACATGACTCCTTTGGTGTCACTGAGAATCTCTCACCGGCTGTCCGATAATAAAGCATCTACCGTTGTACTGAAACTTGTGTCGTCCGGATTTGTGGAAAAATATTTCAACGTTTGGTGCTGCGACTTGGGCCTCAACATAGGGAACGTCTCACGGGGCTGAGTAAGTGACACGAAACTCTGAATTGAGCAGAACTGAGCGGTAAGAGTGCCCCGGGGTGTTTTACCCGCCTGCTCCTTGTGTTCAGCCAGACAATCTGTCCCTCACCCCATGGAACCGGTACCTTGAAGAGGCATAAACCACCCGGACCTAGCCTGAAAGGTAGGAAGGTATGTCTAGTTGCTCTAAACTACTGCGGGGTGACATTGGCTACTCTGTATTGTGCGAATTCTGGTTTGGGAGCTGCCTCTTTTGAGTATGGCCGGTGAAAATTAATATAAAAGATACATAATAGAAAAGAGAGCAGGTTCAGTAAATTTCTCACCTTGCAGTAATATTACATCCGGTGGAAATTTGTTCATATTAGAGCAGAGAGGTATAATGGGACAATCACTTGATGTGGCTGGGAAGGGGACCCTGCTTCAAAGCATGTGTGAATATTTACCTGATCAGAAAAAAGACGTGAAAATTAAGTGCAGCACTGCACAAATTGCTCGGGAACAAGATTTGGCCTTTGGGGGGATCTTGGGATGTGTGTTCCTGTGAGAGATCCTGTATAGCCAACTAGGTTAAAGTGTGCTCTAGGAAATCAGCGGCACCTTGTTACCTTTGCACTGGAGTTCACCATCTCCATGTCACCCCCAAAACTATGTTCCCCATCAGGCAGTTTTCCAACCCCAAAGCAGATGATGATGATGAGCTACCCACTATCAGGTTTATGTCCCATGGAAACCCCAAGAAATGATCATGATAATGAATCAGGCGCTGGACCTTAAAGATAGTTTGCCCAGTATGTCTGGCGCACTATTCAAATGTATAATGCAACATCCCGAGATCTGTTTGCCCTTTGCTGCATGATCCTTGTCACCAGAAGAAGTTACTAAGTGGCAGGAGTAAATGGGTGAGAGTGACAGAAAGTGCCCGGTCCATACTTACAATGACTTAAACGACAGATTCAAAGAGGATACTCAAGTGAACCAAATTAGAGCGCGCCCTGCAACAGCCTATCAACATTAGCAAGGTCCTAGACCGCAGACCCAAAGTGAGAGAGTCCGGGGGAGACTTTTGGGAGAGATTTGTTGCCTTCTATGGGACCGTTGCTGGGGATCAAGTTTTTAACTGGAAAGGACTCACCATTGTTTAACTCAATGGTTCTAAGATGTGTCCCCTCAATTGTCACTGACATGATACGCACGAATAACAAGGACTGTTCTGCAAACACCAGGTCCCAAATGAGAAGAGCCCTTCTTTATTACTGGGAAGGCCAGAATGACCACAAACCACGCTCCAAATCTTACCCAAAAACGGAGTTCGTTCAGCTGTCCCATGAACACAGTGCACCTCCAGTCAGTACTAATGAATTTCAATGGAACCGGGATACCCCCTGGGCACAAACTCTTCCCCTGGATGTCAGTCCAGTGACACCCAAAAAGTTGCCCTTCCCCATGGGGACCTTGGAGAAGGGAACAGGGAGTGTCCTCTGATGTACCTTGGAAGAGTAAGGGGACGGGGTTGATAGCCAGTGAGGCAGCCAGGCCAGTGTTTCAGTGTGGGAAACCCAATCACTGGAAGGCTGAATGCCCTAGTCACCCAGAGCCCGCCAACCCACGTCCAGATCTGCTGCCCTGGACTCTTTCACCACCAACAATCCATTCGGCTGACTTCCAAACGGGAACCTCCCAGTTGTCAGCACATCCTCCCAGCAGGAACCCAACATTACCTTATGGATAGCTGGAACTCCAGTCCTATTTACGATTGATACTGGGGCAACCAATTCTACCCTTGATAAGGAAATTGTGAGGAATAAGAGATTTCAGCTGGCAGGCGAGCCCATGCACTCACCGGGTTTGAAGGGACAAGCAGTGTATATCCTAAAACTGTTCCACTGGAGGCTGAGTTTTGCAGATGAGCTTGCTCTATTGCTTTCTCAGTGACAGTTAAGATTAGATGGAACTTAGCTGGGAGGGATCTGCTTTGTCCCCTGGAAATTGAGATGAGGGCATTACAGTGGGACTACATACCTAGCCAGGTAACGAAACATCTGGATATCAAACCTACAGCTCAGCGATTAAACCTACACCCTAAGAGCAATATCTCCAGTTTGCGCTCCTCCAATGGTGGGGGCTCAGCGTTAAACAATCTGCCTTCACACCGTCGTTCCTGACACCAGACCCCCATGTGACAGTTTCCTTTGACTCCAGTGGATGCTTCGCAGAACATAGCCAGTATTACACTGTGGAAAGACACTTCAACAAAAGCATTCAGGTAAAGTGCCCTTATGCTAGTTTTCATACCTGCATGATTTCCAACATCTCTAATAATATCTCCTGAGTTATCCTTCCATTATACGTCTTTCATAGTCTGCCTTGTACACATATTAACCTGCTGCTTACCTTTTTATTGACCATCATACTTCCTGTTGTTTCCCCTTCTCTTCCCCCGACTCACTAGTTTAAAGTGCTAGTGTTATGAAGCTGTAGGTGTGTACTGTACCTTTGAGACAGAGAGGAAGCTAGCAAGGACTGACTGAAAGCACAGGGTGTGCTGAACAATTTAAAAATGTCACACTTGGCTAAAACAAATAGCTGGAGTTGCATTGCCATGGGACAAAAACAAATTCAAATTTGGCCAATCAGTGTAAATTATGCCCCAGATACCAAAATCCAATCGAATTTGAATTTAAAGTTTTGATGACATCAAACCAATGAGATGATCTGATGTTTTGAAGTATAAAACCGGACATTTTGAACAGTCAGGGGGAGAACTGCCAAGAAAACCAACAAGCATAGACTGCTAACAGAATAGCTCTCTGAAAGGTACCTGTCCATAAGAAATCTGAACAGCAGAACACTGAAGCCGACCGAGAGAAAGATCTACAGAGGAAAACCTACAACGGAGAATCAACAAGCTGACTGGTTTTGAAACATGATTCTTTTTTTTTAAATCTTAATTGGGTTTTTTTTAATCAGATCAGTATTGTAGAGTAGGAGGTAAAAGATAGGTTTAAGAGAAAGGAGTTGTAAATAGTTGTTTAATGTTCTCTTTTGGACTTAAAGAATAAAATTGTTAATTTTTACTTTAAATAGTGATATCTGGGATAGTTCTTTGCCTCTCGAGATTTAACAGATTATGCCGCGAGGTTTACCATGTGTCATAACACTAGTGACCACCCTATTGATCCGTTTTGCTAGATCACTTCAGGTGGAGACTGACCCATCGGTACAGATCCCACCTAGTCCAAAACTGATACCAACGCCCCATTACACTAACCCCTCTCTTTCCCACACCACTCCCTCAGCCATGTGTTTACTTCCCTAATTTTCTTATCCCTATGCCAATTTGCATGTGGGTTGGATAGTAATCTAGAGATTATTACCCCTGAGAAATCAGCTGTGTAATACAAACATGCTGTTGGGAGCAACAATCCCAATGAAGAAAATATATACAACTACAATAGAATGTGAAACCTTCCAGATTCAATGCGAAGCAGCAGCTTGTAATGCTGTGGAGGTTCAATTCCACAAACATATTGAACAAAAAAGGCAAGTACCTTCCTCAAACAAAGCCAAGTACCCAACAAGATAGGATTCCCCAAGCATTGCAAAAAGCAGTGATGAAAGTTTCAAGGACACATATGTTACTGTGATAGCATATTGGACATATTGAGATGAACTGACAGCCAAAGGTGGCACATTGCACAAATTAAATAATGCATTAATCCCTAAGAAGCTAAGAGGGCTGAGCCATGTAAGCTGTCAAGGGATCATGATCTGAGCTGATGTTATCACAGGACAGGTCAGACCTCAGACTGAAACCTAGCTTGATAGATTATATTTTGTTTTGTTTTAATTTTTAAAAAAATGGTCTCTCACTGAAATATAAGCACATAATGCTGCAGGTTTCACTTAAATAATAAAACAAAATAAAACAATATAAGCTAAAGAAATGAATATTAAGAAGGAATAAACAAATACCACCCAAATTCAGAGATCTTTAAACCAACAGTAAAAGTGAAATTCTATTTATCCCAAAACATTCCTTTATAAATTGAAAGGATAATCACCCTTTTTTTGTATAGTACCTGAAAGACATTGTACAATGCTCCTACAGAGTCCCTGTGTCCAATATGTTTAAATTGCTTGTGACTTTAGTTTATAAACTGGGACTGCAGATAGCTTCTTTGAGGAGCTATTCATGCATTGGAACTTAAATGTCTTCAGCTACAATTAACATCTTCAGAGCTTTTTTACCCAACACTTTTGTTCTGGGACTGACATTTTACTCTAAGATAGTTTCATAATATCATTCCTTTCTTAGGAACATTGGTCTATATAACTATCTTCATCCAAGGACTTAGCTGAAAAAAAAAACCCTGTTCTGAGAGTCTAAACTACACCTTGTTTATCTTGTTTGGTTGAAACCCCGATAAATATATACAACTATACATTATTTCTAAAGCAAGACCTTGAAAACTCTTTTGAAAGAAATCACCATGTCTACAAAAACACTTACAAGTTAATGATTAACTTCAGATACATAGAAAACCAACATGTTACTATCTCAGAAACATACAACCCAAACTTACAATAAGTAATAATCTAAATCACTCTGTTTACATCATAATTGATTCAGTTCTGAGGAAGGCAAGAGATGTACTCCCCTGGGCCAAATATGAACAATGAAAGGAATACATCAGCAGCACTTTGTGGTGATTTCAAGATAAGTTAACCAGGCAGCCATTGATGACATGTGACATTGAGTCATAGAGATGTACAGCACGGAAACAGACCCTTCGGTCCAATTTGTCCATGCCGATCAGATATCCCAACCCAATCTTGTTCCACCTGCCAGTACTTGGCCCATATCCCTCCAAACCCTTCCTAATTGTATACCCATCCAGATGCCTTTTAAATGTTGCAATTATACTAGCCTCCACCACTTCCTCTGGCAGCTCATTCCATACACATACCACCCTCTGCGTGAAAAAGTTGCCCTGTAGGTCTCTTTTATATCTTTCCCCTCTCACCCTAAACCTATGCCCTCTAGTTCTAGACTTCTCCACCCCAGAGAAAAGACCGTGTCTATTTATCTATCCATGCCTCGCATGATTTTATAAACCTCTACAAGGTCATCCTTCAACCTCCGATGCGCCAGGGAAAACAGCCCCAGCCTATTCAACCTCTCCATAAAGCTCAAATCCTCCAACCCTGGCAACATCCTTGTAAATATTTTCTAAACCATTTCAAGTTTCACATCATCTTTCCGATAGGAAGGAGACCAGAATTGCAAGCAATATTCCAACAGTGGCCTAACTAATGTCCTGTACAGCCGCAACATGACCTCCCTACTCAATACTCTGACCAATAATGAAAAGCATACCAAATGTCTTCTTCACTATCCCAGACATCCCAGACAGACGATAGTTGAGCTGAGGGTAGATCTCTTCACTCTCACAGAAACTGATTATCTTATCAGTAATATTTTGATTACTGGAGGATAGAACCTCAGATATCAATGGCCACCACTAAGATTACCAAATTCCTGACATTGTGATGAATGACTATAGCCATCAGCTCAAGAGTGAAGAGTTCAGCCATTTCATAAAACAATAGGGAAATTCAACGCTATGCATTATTTTTACATGATGCCCAGTCAATTGGAAAGGTTAAGGCCAAAGTGAAAATCAAGAAAGGAATCACAAAGAAATCAAGCAAATTCTACACAGATGCATATCTTGAGTGGGGAAGCACACCAAATGGAGGCATGGAAATTAACCCAGCAGAGAATCTATTGTGACACTGTACCCAAACTATTCTTTTAATAGCGAAAAAAAAAGTTACTGCAGCCAGAGATAGTAACGGGCATGAGTGACAAAATGAAAGTGAAGTCACTGAAAGCTAAATTTCATTATAACAAGACTGATGAACCTTTGCCTGTAGACTCAGTAAGAGTACAAATGTTCAACACATTCAACGATGGGAGATGGTGGTGAAGAAGTAATTTCATTGGCCAAGTAATCCAGAACCCCAAGGGAAGTGAGTTCCAGATCCATGATGGCAGATGGTGACATTTGAATTCTATGAAAATCTAGAATTAAAAAATAGAACATAGAACATTAGAGCGCAGTACAGGCCCTTCGGCCCTCGATGTTGCACCGACCTGTGAAACCAATCTAAAGCCCATCTATCCTACACTATTCCATTTCCATCCATATGTCTATCCAATGATCATTTACATGCCCTTAAACCTGGTGTGCCTACTACTGTTATAGGCAGGCCATTCCACGCCTCTACTACTCTCTGAGTAAAGAAATTGCCTCTGACATCTGTCCTATATCTATCACCCGTCAATTTAAAGCCATGTATCTTCATGCTAGCCATCACCATCCAAGGATAAAAGTTCTCATTGTCCACCCAATCTAACACTCTGATCATCTTATTTGTCTCAATTAAGTCACCTCTCAACCTTTTTGTCTCTAATGAAAACAACCTCAAGTCCCTCAGCCTTTCCTTGTAAGACATTCCCTCCATACCAGGCAACATCCCAGTAACATCCTCTGAACCCTTTCCAAAGCTTCGACATCCTTCCTATAATGCAGTGACCAGAACTGTATACAATACTCCAAGTGAGGCCGCATCAGAGTTTTGTACAGCTGCAGCATAACCTCATGGCTCTGAAACTCAATCCCTCTACCAATAAAGGCTAACACACCGTATGCCTTCTTAACAACCCTATCAACCTGGGTGGCAACTTTGAGGGATCTAAGTACATGGACACACTCTGTTCATCTACACTACCAAGAATCTTACCATTAGCCCAGTATTCCTGTTACTCCTTCCAAAGTGAATCACCTCACACTTGTCCGCATTAAAATCCATTTGCCACCTCTCAGCTCAGCTTTGCAGCTTACCTATGTCCCTCTGTAACCTGCAACATCCTTCATCACTATCCACAACTCAAGCAACCCTAGTGTCATCCGTAAATTTACTAACCCATCCTTCTACGTTCTCATCCAGTACATTTATAAAAATGACAAACAGCAGTGGCCCCAAAAAAGTGGTGCGGTACACCACTAGAAACTGGACTCCAGAATGAATATTTCCCATCAACCACCACCTTTTGCCTTCTTTCAGCTAGAGAATTTCTGATCCAAACAGCTAAATCACTCTCAATCCCATGCCTCCATATTTTTTGCAATAGCCTACCCTAGCCTTACTGAAATCCATATATACCACATCAACCACTTTACCCTCATCCACCTGTTTGGTCACCATCTCAAAGAACTCAATAAGGGTTTGTGAGGCACAACCTGCCCTTCACAAAACCATATTGACTATCCATAAACCGCTTTACCCTCGTCTACCTCTTTAGTCACCTTCTCAAAGAATTCAATAAGGTTTGTGAGGCACAATCTGCCCTTCACAAAACCATATTGACTATCCATAATCAACTTATTCTTCTCTCGATGATTATAAATCCTATCTCTTATAAGCTTTTACCACAATTTACCCACAACCAAAGTAAGGCTCACTGGTCTATAATTACCAGAGTCGTCTCTACTCCCCTTCTTGAACTAGTGAACAACATTTGCTATCCTTCAGTCTTCTGGCACTATTCCTGTCGACAATAATGACATAAAGTCAAAGCCACAGGCTCTGCAATCTCCTCCCTGGCTTCCCAGAAAATCCTAGGATAAATCCCATGCAGCTCAGGGAGCTTACTCCATGCACAACTTCCCACTATTATCCTTGATTGGCTCTAATCTTACTCTCATCATTCTTTTATTCCTTCGGGTTTTCCTTGATCATATTTGTCAACGACTTCTCATGTCCCCTCCTGGCTGCTCTTAGTGGGCGGCACGGTGGCACAGTGGTTAGCACTGCTGCCTCACAGCGCCTGAGACCTGGGTTCAATTCCCGCCTCAGGCGACTGACTGTGTGGAGTTTGCACATTCTCCCCATGTCTGCGTGGGTTTCCTCCGGGTGCTCCGGTTTCCTCCCAACGTCCAAAGATGTGCAGGTCAGGTGAATTGGCCATGCTAAATTGCCCGTAGTGTTAGGTAAGGCGTAAATGTAGGGGTATGGGCGGGTTGCGCTTTGGTGGGTCGGTGTGGACTTGTTGGGCCGAAGGGCCTGTTTCCACACTGTAATGTAATCTAATCTAATCTAATCTTATCTATTTGACACATTCCAGAATTGCTAACGCCTCCTTCTTGTGATCGTCAATCCCATCTAGGCTTGTAGCCTGATTGTCTTTTTCCAGTGTGAATACTGACACAAAATATCCATTTAGCGCTTCCCTTATCTGCTCTTACTCCATGCACAACTTCCCACTATTATCCTTGATTGGCTCTAATCTTACTCTCGTCATTCTTTTATTCCTTCGGGTTTTCCTTGATCATATTTGTCAACAACTTCTCATGTCCCCTCCTGGCTGCTCTTAGCTCTCTCTTTTGGTTTTTCCTGGCTAATTTGTAACTTTCAAGTGCCCTAACTGAGCCATCGCATCTCATCCTAACATAAGCCTTCTTCTTGGGGTCTATGTTCATAGATCTTTGAAAGTTGCCACTCGGGTGGATAGAGCTTGTAAGAAGGCCTATGGTGTATTAGCATTCATTAGCAGAGGGATTGAATTCAAGAGTCGTGAAGTGATGTTGCAACTGTACAGGACTTTGGTTAGGCCACATTTAAGCTTTTAAAGAGCAACAGAGGATTACTAAGAAGGAAATACGCAGAGGAAAAATGAGATATGAAGGTTAACTGGCCAATAATGAGTGGTGGGGGCATGGAATGCGCTGCCTGTGGTAGTGGTAGAGTCAGAATCTTTGGTGACCTTTAAGTGGCAATTGGATAGGTACATGGATGGGTGCTTAAGCTAGGACAAATGTTCGGCACAACATCGTGGGCCGAAGGGCCTGTTCTGTGCTGTATTGTTCTATGTTCTATGTTCTATGTTCTTACTCTTGACAAAAGATTCAACTTCTTTAGTAAACCATGGCTCCCTCGCTCGACAACTTCCTCCCTGCCTGACAGGTACATACTTATCAAGGACCTGCCTTAGCTTTTTCTTGAATAAGCTCCACATTTCAATTGTGCTCAAACAATGCAATTTCCTTCCTCATCCTACACATCCTAAATCTTGCCTAATCACATCGTAATTGCCTTTCCCCCAGCTATACCTCTTGCCCTGCGGTATATACCTATCCCTTTCCATCGCTAAATTAAACATAACCAAATTGTGGTCACGATCACCAAAGTGCTCACCTACCTCCAAATCTAAGACCTGGCTGGGTTCATTACCCAGTATCAAATCTAATGTGGCCTCACTTCTTGTTGGCCTGTCTACATACTGTGTCAGGAAACCATTCTGCACACTTTGGACAAAAACTGACCCATCTAAAATACTTGAACTATAGTATTCCCAGTCAATATTTGGAAAGTTAAAGTCCCCATAACAACTATTCTGTCACTCTCACTCCTATCGAGAATCATCTTTGCTATCCTATCCTCTATATCTCTGGAACTATTTGGAGACCGATAGAAAACTCCCAACGGGGTGATGTCTCCTTTCCTGTTTCTAACGTCAGCCCAAACTACCTCAATAAACAAGTCCTCAAACATCCTTTCTGCCACCGTAATACTGTCATTGACTAACAATGCCACACCCCCTCCTCTTTTATCATCTTCTCTGTTCTCACTGAAACATCTGATTCTCAGAACTTGCAACAACCATTCCTGTCCCTGCTCTACCCATGTCTTTGAAATGGCCACAACGTCAAAATCCCAGGTACCAACCCATGCTGCAAGTCACCCACCTTATTCCGGATGCCCCTGGCGTTGAAGTAGACACATTTTTGCTTGCTGGTGCCCTCTTGTGACCTTGAAACATTATTTCTGACCTCTCTACTCTCAACCTCCCGTATACTGGAACTACAATTTAGGTTCCCAACCCCCTGCTGAATTAGTTTAAACCCTCCTGAAGAGCATTAACAAATTTCCCCCCCAAGGATATTGGTACCCTCTGGTTTAGGTATAGACCATCCTGTTTGTAGAGGTCACACCTATCCCAGAAAGACCCCCAATTATCCAGGAATCCAAAGCCCTCTCTCCTGCACCATCCCAGTAGCCAGCTGTTCAACTCCTCTCTCCCCTTCATTGTCACCTCACTAGGAGGTGGCATGGGCAACAAACCAGAGATAACAACTCTGTTTGTTCTAGCTCTAAGCTTCCACCCTAGCTCTCTGAATTTCTGCCTTCAATCCCCATCTCTCTTCCTACCTATGTCGTTGGTGCTTATGTGAACCATGATTTGGGCCTGCTCCCCTCCTCCTCAAGGATCTAGAAAACACGATCAGAGACGTCACAAACCCTAGCACCAGGGAGATAACACACCAACTGTGAGTCTCTCTCATTCCCACAGAACCTCCTATTTGTCCCCCTAACTATGGAGTCCCTAATGACTAATGCTCTGCTCTTCCCCCCTCCCTTCTGAGCAACAGGGACAGACTCTGTGCCAGAGACCTGTGCCCCATTGCTTACCCCTGGTAAGTCGCTCCCCCACCAACATTATAGAGCAGGGACAGGAATGGTTGTTGCAAGTTCTGAGATTCAGATGTTTCAGTGAGAACTGAGAAGATGATAAAAGAGGAGGGGGTGTGGCATTGTTAGTCAACGACAGTATAACGGTGGCAGAAAAGACGTTTGAGGACTTGTTTATTGAGGTAGTATGGGCTGACGTTAGACACAGGAAAGGAGACATCACCCCGTTGGGAGTTTTCTATGGGCCTCCACATAATTCCAGGGATATAGAGGATAGGATAGCAAAGATGATTCTCGATAGGAGTGAGAGTGACAGAATAATTGTTATGGGGTCTTTAACTTTCCCCCACCAACATTATCCAAAACAGTATACTTGTTATTGAGGGGAATGGCCACAGGGGTTGCCTGCACTGCCTGCCGGTTCCCTTTCCCCTGACTGTAACCCATCTGCCTGTTTCGTGTACCTGAGATGTGACTATCTCCCTGTAACTCCGCTCATTAACCCCTCCACCTCCTGAATAATCTGAAGTTCATACAGCTCCAGCTCCAGTTCCCTAACGTGGTTTCCGAGGAGCTGGAGTGGGTGCAGTTCCCATAGGTGAAGTCAGCAGGAACACTACAGGTGACCCTTACCTACCATATTCTGCAGGAGGAACATTCAACTGCCTTAACCTCTATTCCCACTATTCTAAATGCCCAACAAGACTACTGAAAACGAAAATAAATTTTTAAAATTAGTCACCTGACCAATCCGGAGCACAGAACCTTTTTTTTTGGTTAAGGATGGAGGTGGGGTAGGAGACACTACTTCAGTCATGTTTTGGGTAAAATGCCCAAACACAAAGCCTCACTTAGCCAGCAGTCCCGTGTCCACTCCTGCTCAGCGTGCACTACGCGTATGCATGAGGTAAGTTTACTTTAAATTTACCTTCCCATCAGGCCCCTGATCCTCGTTGTTGCTCCTCCCACTGCAACCGCCGCCAAAACAAATGAAGGACTAATTGCAACTCTGTAGCCCTTGTTGATTGTCACAAAACCCATATGGGTCACTAATGCCATTCAGGGTCTTCTGTCGTCTTTACTGAATCTAGCCTATATGTAACTCCAGACCCATAGCAGTGTGGTTGACTTTGAAATGCCTTCTGGACAATTAAAAAAGAACAATTAAGACTCTCACTATTGGTAAATTTGGTAATTCAGTTACAAATAGTGAATTCAACTTGTTTCTTTATGTTGGGAAATCCAATTAGGTTCAAATGTCCTTCCAGGTCTCTAGTAATCATATGACCTCTACCATGTGACACACACACACACACACTGGAGTTATGACCCCATTACCTTGAACTTTTTGATTGAAGTTACACATTTTCAATTTATTTTTGGAGGTAAGCTGTCTTGTGTTATCCTTTAATCAAAATCCATTTGCTAAAATGGCAGCCCCAATAATGCACATCAAGCCTTTCCTGTGACTCTCACACAGTTCTATCACTTGGAACAGAATCTGCTTGTCAGTAAGTCATTGCAGTTGAGGAAGCTTAATTAGAACTGTTTTAAGAGTTTGATCAGTAAACGGATTAAGTCATACAGCATTACGAATACCATTGTCAACAAGATTTGATTTTTAACCTGAGTCAATGTGATAAAATGTTATCTTTGTGACTATCTGTATGTGTCTAAGTGAAGTAAGCTAGCATAATCTCAATTAATTTCCAACGATGCACCTTGTAGAATTGCATGGTTCAGCACAGACTAGCAATCCTATTCAAAGGAGTCACAGTGATGTCTGATTTGGCATTATGAATGATAGAAACATTATCAATATAGTAAATGTCACATCACAAAACTGATGATAATGGAACCCTCTATTCAACGTCTGATTTTCTACATGTGAGAACAGTTTGCGTCAATCTCAAATATAAGAAACCGATAAAATAATCCCTTTCTCAGCACTCACACAGATTTACAAATCAAACTTCAAATCCTGCAATGAAAATTCAATCACTTTCTTAAATGAGTAACACCTGTGAGTGTTATAGTAGAAAAAGAAAATCCTCATAATAAGAAAAAAGTCAAAGAATAATCAACTCAACTGTCTTAAAGGCTTATTTAATACACCAGTAGGCTGGGAGTGAGAGTAGTTTTATCTGTATGTAAGGCATGACAAAATCATAAAGCTCCTTATAAAGAAAGGTCTTGCAATTTATTACACCACAGTATACAAAGAAAGGTTTCCCATAGTGAATAACATTGGAAAATTAGATCAAATATCTCTTCACAGGAGGTGCTGAGACATACTGAATTTTTCCAGAATTTGGTTCATATCAAACTTCCAGCTTCTGTCTTATTTTGCCTTTGATCAAAGATATCACATTTGGGAAGATTTATGTTGTGATGAGCCTGAATATTAATAATGTATGTCCAGGAACTAAAATTTTGATTTTTTGAGAAGTGGTGGGTGGAATTGCATAACATCAGATAAATATTTAAGTTGTATAGGAAGTTGTGTTTTGTAAATTTTTTTTTGTTTAATCAGGGAAGCAGTTTTGACCTCATTTCATTGCTTGTCTCTATCAATGGTTGGTGGATGTTATTATTCATAGGCTAGGCATTACCTCCCAGCAGACAATGTCTCAATCACAAGACATAAGTCCTTTGTTGCAGACAAATGAAGTTAGAATCAGACAGTCAGCCAGAAAAAATGACAAATTAGGCAAGAAAGAGCCAATCTTTTTCATTCTTATTGTTCAATCCCTCCATGCAAACAGGATTACTCTCACAAGGAAAAAACTTACAGGCAGAACACCCCTTTAAGGATTTCATGTCGTGATCCCCGATTAATTCTATCCCAATATGCACCATGAACAACTACAAACCTGCAGCAGATAATAATATGGGAAGATCAATGGAAGGAAAAACTGGTATCTCTAACCGTCGAGTAGCAATGGGGATTATTTAAATGTGAGATGGTAAGATTGCAGACAGGAGCAGGGAGTGTAACAATAACTTGTATTTATATCATACCTTTTAACATGGAATAATATCCCAAGGCAATTTCAGCCAATTTCATCAGTAACCTGTTGCCCAGATTTGAGCATTTTTTTTTGTTCTTTCATTGTTACTTATCAAAGGAATATCCACCTGTCAGATTGTTTGTTCAGAGTGATGAAAATAGGGCTTGTGAAAGAGGCCACAGGAGAAGATAGTGTCCTCAGATGTTTATAGAAATGAATGTGGTTTGTTGTGATGGGGGGGGGGGGGGGATGACGAAGGGCTTATGCCTGAAATGTCGACTCTCCTGCTCCTTGGATACTGCCTGACCTGTTGTGCTTTTCCAGCACTACACTCTTGACTCTGATCTCCAGCATCTGCAGTCCTCACTTTCTCCTAGAGGGGAGGATATGTAAAGACTTCAATATGAGCAGGAGAATTTTAAAGTTGAAGTGAACTGGAAGCCATTGGATGTCTGCATGATGAGGAGTGATGAGGAAAATCTATTTTATTCGAATCTGCTTTCTGTACCTTACATCATGGATGTGGACAATTCATTGGATTTGTTTTTCAATTATAGTTTTACATTTATTTTAAATGGCTATTACCCCACCATAAAAAAAAAAGACAGAAGGCTCTCATTGCTGCAAAGTGAGCTGAGTGACAGATGTGTTAAAGATTCGGAGGTAGCAACTGTTATCGGTTAAATATGTCAACAAAAGAACTTAAATATCAACATGCTTCATGACCAGTGAGGTGCTTTAACAGCTCATGAAGCTAATTTGTGCACACAATGTCCAACAAACAACAAGGAGAGAAAATAACCAGATCTCTTTTTGAGACATTAGTGAAAGGACAGAAATTATCCTGAATCTACTGTTTTAAAAATATAGAATCTGCTGCATCCACCTGAGCATGCGAACTGAACTTCGGACAAATGTCCCATTCAATAGGCAGTCATGATTTGGAGATGCTGCTGTTGGACTGGAGTGTACAAAGTTAAAAATCACACAACACCAGCTTAGAGCCCAACTGGTTTATTTGAAAGGACTAGCTTTCGGACAGCTGCTCCTTCACCTGTGCCTGATGAAGGAGCAGTGCTCCAAAAGCTAGTGCTTCCGAAAAAAACCTGTTGGACTATAACCTGGTGTCGTGTGATTTTTAACTCAATAGGCAGTACCTCTGACAATGTGGAACTCCCTCCAATCTGAAGTATCAAGACCTACAGCAGGACCTGAAACTGTGCCTGAAACTTGAAGGCAGACTGCTATCACTGACCAAAGGGACATTTACAAACATATATACACTCATTAATATTAATTCTGAGATCATAAAATTGTAATTCTGTTTGCCTGAATTTTCAAAGTCTATCTCCTTTATTATATTTTCTTCGATATGAAGTGCCAGGATTACAACACATGACTACACCTTGAGTAAAAGGTGGAGGCAACATGCTAAGGGTGGAGCTAAGTGATCCCATAATGAACAGATAAAATCTAAGATCTGCAGTCCTGCCACCTCTTGTGTTGTAAAGTTGGTGGACAATTAAGTGATTAACCAGAGAAGCAGCATCCATGAATATCTGCATTGCCAATGGTGGATGGAGGCCAGCCCATCTGTGCAAACTGACAACAGTGAAGCATTTTACAATTATCTTCAGTCAGGACTGCTGACCAACTAACTGTCACAAAAAAAAAGAGAGGAATGGTTTGCCTTCCTCTGGTAGTTCTGTGCAGTGAGAGGCCTTCAGATTGGAAGCATGCCTCTGTATTTCTGAAGGAGTCCTGATCAGAATCTTCTGTCAGAAATGCAGAGCTCCTTCATTTCACATAAAAGAAGGAACAGAGTTTTTTTCTTTTAACTCACTCATGGGCAATAGATGGGCAATAAATGCTGGCCAGCCAGCAATGTCCTCATCCCACTAAAAAAAAGTGTCAATAAATAAAACAGCATTTATTGCCCCCAATTGACAAGTTGGTGGTGAGCAGCCTTCCTAAGCTGCTGCAGGCCATCTTCTGGAAGTAGAACAGCAATAATATTAGGGAAGAATTTGATGACAATTTCTGTGAGATTACCACTCCTTGGAAAATCTGGCCTATTTTGTGTGATTACCACATGGTGTGGCACTGATTTAATTATATAAAGTAGCCACAGTCCCAAAAGGGAACTCTGTCAAAAAGAGACAACTGGCAGCGAGTTTAACCTGAGGGTCACCATGCCTCAGGTAACGGACAAGGCTGAGAAGGCAAACATTCATGGTAACCTCAGCTTGTGCAGGAATTCAACCCATGCTATTGACATCAACCTACATTGCAAACCAGCTCTCCAGCCAATCAAGCTAACTGGCCCCATGCTACTAATGTATCAACGTCTCTGCCTCTTGACTGGCAAACACAAGCCTTGTGCTGTAATCTTCTATGTTCTATTGTGTTTTCAAAAAACAATAGGGAGAAAAGGTATGGTAATGATGCAGGATATGAGGTTGAAAGTGTTGTTTTCTTGTTAAAGCTCACACAAGGCATTTCTTTTTTCTCATTCTTTTTAATAAGAGTCAAAAATCAAGCTCATAAGGCATGTTGAATTTTTAAAGAGTTCCTTTGGACTTGTAATACTATTTCTGTTTCTGTCTTCACAGATGATGCCAGAAGTGCTGAGTTTCTCCAGCATTCTCTGTGGTTGTTTCAGATTTCCAGCATTTGTGATATTTTGTTTTCACTAAGATACTTTGAAGCTTAGCCCCTTTCTCAGAAATGTAAATTCACAGATAAATATCATTCATTCAGACAGGGAAAAGTATATTGTACAAAACACAGTGAAATAGAAAAGCAATAAATTCCAAATCATATTACATCAAACTAAGGAACTTGATTAAGAACTAGGCCTCAGTGTGCAAGAACAGGTCAGGGTGTGAATGCGTGAAATTGAACAATTGCATCATTTGAGGTTGTCTTTTCACAAAATATGGGAAATTAATACAGATTATTTGAGACCCAGCAACCACCGGAAGGTAAAACTAAACTGATTCTGTGGATGCCTGACCCCACCTACTCAGGCTGCTTCTATTGTTCCAATTTAAAAAAAAAGCCTCACAAGCTGGTTATTGGCTTGAATTACAACTGATAAAAAAAAGCACATATTATAGACAGTGATATTTATGGGATAATTGTCCCCCTTTTACTCCCTTTTCAGCTCACAGCAGCAAGATGAATTTTTGAGAAGGAGTGTTTTAACCCCTTGAGAGCTGTGACTTTAAGCAATAGACATGAAACAGCTGTACTAAAAGAACGTCCTGGAGGGCTCATCCAGACAGGGAACAATTTAGGAATGAGAAAGATACAAAAACTATGATAGGATTATACTCCAGCCTTTAGAATAGCCAGCAGGAATTAGAGGAATAGATATGTAAGCAGATCATGGAAAGATATAAAAACACCAGTTAATGGATGATTTTAATTTCCCCAATATTCATTGGGACTCCCTTAGTACTAAGGGCTTAGATGCAGCAGAATTTGTTAGGTGCATCCAGGCAGGATTTTTGAAACAATACGTAAATAATCCAACTAGGGCAGGGGCTGTATTAGACCTTTTATTGGAAATTATCAGTATCAAGTATCCATTTTGTCTTTAAAAGGTTGTGTATCTCAGAAATGTTTACCACAGAGGGTTATCAACCACTGGTCATTAATTTTATTGAAGGTCGAGGTAGACAGATTTTAAATCAGTAAAAAAAAGAGAGATTGGGATCAGGCAGGAAAGTGGAGTAGATGATTCTCAGATCAGCCATGATCTCATTGACTGGTGGAGCAGATTTGATGGGTGCGAGAAGGGAAACTAAATGGATCTGTGTCACTTTCGCCTAGTAATGCCCATATGGCTTTAATGCAACTTTTAGTTGTGTTATACATAGCACAAACCATCCCTTGAAAGGAAATTTTCTCTGTTGAGCATTTTCTGAGGATATCCAAGTCCATTTTTCCATATTAAGGTTTAATTCTGTCAGTGATGGACCTGAAGAATGAAAACTTAGTTTCTTACAAAGATCTGTGGAAAATAGGATGCATTTCTACTTTAGCTCCCTACTATGAGGATACTAAGGCTTTAAAAGATGTATTCCATCTTTTTTTATGAAGAGAGGTTGAGATAGATGTGCCGAGTGTTTTATGCCAAGCCAATAAACAGCTTGTGAGGCCTTGGGTTTTTTTTAGTTGGAACAATAGAAGCAACCTGAGTGGGTGGAGTCAATCTTTCCACAAGAATCAGTTTAGTTCTACCTTTCAACAGTTGCTGGGGTCTCAAAGCTGGATTGGAAGCTGTTATTCCTCTCTGTGTTATAGCTAAACATTTTGACAATGGTTCTCTTCCTGCTGCTAGAATTGCAGTCGAGACAATCTATTTTGCTGAATTTGCCTTTGCCAATGGTGTGTTTACGGGATGTTACTACGCAGGAACAGTTGCTGTTTGGTAGTTAAATAATCTATTATTCTGGTATGTTTTCCAATTATTCTTTCTCTTGTTTGTATTTTAATTATAGTGTAAGAATAAAGTGAGTTTTGCTTCAAGCCTGGTAATCTGACCATTTGAATTGCACCTGGAATGCAACACCTTACATTTACCTTTAAAAATAAGAAAAAGTTTGTGTTTATGCCATCTTCTTAATTTATTTTGAAGGGGTTTGGTCTGACCCATAATAGTATACTGGCAAATTTATCGAGAAACGCTATCAGTTTAGTCTGGCTTTGTATTGCAATTTATACTGCTTTAACTTTAGGACAGCAGAAAATTAGTTTGAGATTGTTCATGGACTTATTTTTGACCAGAAACAAGGAGGCTTTCATTCATAATAGAATCATTCTTAATTCAAAGGAAATAGCTTGAAGCCACTGACAGCTATTCTTAACATGTGTGATCTCCAATTTAGTTTCACTCAGTTGTGACTAACCAAAAGAAAATTGAACTTTTACTTTACTTTCAAAGGAGAATGTTGTGCTATATTCTAATAGTATATGATCATTTCAGTATGGAGTAGAAACACTGTATAAGTCAACCCATCTCTTGTCATGTGTACTCTGAAGCTTGTTTTTAATCACAGGAAATAGCAGAATGGATATCCTGTGTTAAGTTGTCATATTCAATTAGAGGAAAAATTGGTTTTATTATATGGTGGAAATAGTTTAATTTATTGAATGAAATAACACCGTAGTGACGCATCATTTGCAGCAGATGTTTGTTTCAGTTAACTGGCAAAAGAATCAGATAGAAATGAAGAGATTTTATTTAATGCAGCCAATTGTTTATATTTGACATAGTGCTGTATATAAAAAGATGGAGAAAGCAGACTCAATGGATAACTTTCAACACGAAGTTGAATAACTACTTGAACAGGAAAAAATACAGGGCTATTGGAAAAGAGTATATGAGTGATTGTAATCACTATATTTAATTTAAAATGTCTGGCATAAATTTTTGAGGCTAGATTGTATCTTTTAAAATGTGATTTGATTTGATTTATTATTGTCACATGAACATAGGTACAGTGAAAGGTTTGTTTTGCATGCAGCACAGGCAGATCATACCATACAAACTGCATTATGGAAATATAACAGAGAGAGGAATACAATGTTATGGTTACATAGAAGGTGTACAAGGAGCAAGATCCACATTAAATTTAAAATCTGAGAGGTGTATTCAGAAGTCTGATAACAGCTGTTCTTGAAACTGTTGGTATGTGTGTTTAAGCTTTTATATCTTCAGCCTGACGGGAGAGGTTGGAAGAGATTACAATCGGGGTGGGCGGGCTCTTTAATTATGTTGGCTGCTTTCCTGTATGATTATCATTCCCGCCTCAGGCGACTCTCTGTGTGGAGTTTGCACGTTCTCCCCGTGTGTGCGTGGGTTTCCTCCGGGTGCTCCGGTTTCCTCCCACAGTCCAAAGATGTGCAGGTCAGGTGAATTGGCCATGCTAAATTGCCCGTAATGTTAGGTAAGGGGTAAATGTAGGGGTATGGGTGGGTTGCGCTTCAGCGGGTCAGTGTGGACTTGTTGGGCTGAAGGGCCTGTTTCCACACTGTAATGTAATCTAATAGAAAATTCCAAATTCTTATTCTCTATTCTGTTTAGTGGGAAATCGTCAGCATCAGCTACACCTCAGTTTATGTCAACATTCACATTTTAAAAACTGAACTGTCCTGCAGTAATTACAGGATTAGAAGAGATTCCATGACTTTCCAGATTTCTGAATTTCTTTTTCACTTTGTATCATCCATTCATCAGCTGTTTGGGAGTAATGACAACAATGCTAGTCATGACAAACATCCAGATGGATACTGCAATCAGCCTACTTGGGCTCCAACTGAGTTTCCTGAGCAATTTGCTGTGATTTTGCAAAGGGCTGGAGTTCATGACGCTGTTACTTTGCTCTCGGATAAAAAAAAAAGTAAATAACTAAGTCATCAAAGCATTGCTTAGAGTCGCTGGCACAATTACCAATGCTAGCAAAGGCACATCAATTGAAGAAAGCAGTGTGTATAAAACTGCTTTAAGCACCCACTTTCACTGGACAACAGATCAATACTGAGAATTTTTTGAGTTATTTTCTCAATAACATTAAATACACAAAAAAATGTTATTTTTATGGTCATTTTCACATTTGCCACTAATGTATTAATTTTAAAAGTTTAGTCAGTTCTTTGAGGTAGGTAAATAATGCAGCAAATCAGGCCCCAGAAAATACTTGCAAATGAAAATATATAATTGAGTCGTTATTTGTCCTGGTGAAGGATAAATATTGGCACTTCAAATAATATCATGTGTAAGAGTTTGGATTCTTGGGGGCACAAATACCCAAAATAGGCAGGAGACTAATTGCAGGTAATTTTAAAATAATTGTTGAAGGTCTTTTAGCAATAGCAGTTTAGGGCTGATATATTAAATTAACAAGAATAGTATCTAATCTATGACAGATGTGTCAGGTTCATTGATACCAGAGGAGGAATGGATATTTGGCACAGAATAGCTTGTAAAGGTATTTTGCTCTTTGTCTGAAATGCAGGTAGTTCTTCTATAACACGTGTTTCGTCAGCACAAATTGGCTATAATGCAATGGATGAATTGTATATGTTGTTTGCATAATGCAAATTTTCTGATGAATAGGTATAGCAGGCTTTCCATAGTATGATCTTCTACAGCACGATTCTATAGCGGTTTCTCATAATGCGATTTTCTCTAGCATGGGGTTACAGAGGAACACAACTATCACATTACAGCAGAACAAACTGTGTTAGGGCATCGTTCCCTTCTACAGTCTTTTGTGTTTCTACCTGAAAAAGGTAATGGCTTGGTAGCTCTGTCACCCAAAGAGGGTGGATGCATTGCTTTTTCACGCAGAGGGAGAAGCAGGCACGTCACAGTGGGGAGTACTGAGCACATGAGGGATTGAGTATGTCACTGAGTGGAACTTTGCTGCATCAGCATCATACAGTTTCCATAGCAAATGAGTGCCTCCCTTCAGCTGGGGGAAGAAGATTTCCTTCAGCAAAACTTTAGGAATCTAACTTATGTTTTCAATGGGTTTATTGTGATACTGGAACTGGGGTCTATAAATTTCCAATGCTGTTAAGTGAAGAGAGAAAGTGGGAACAGGGGAAAACATGGGGATTGTATTCTCTGTTAACTGTTCCCTCTAGACATTCATCAGAGAACTTCTCACTAATTTGAAATCGAAACTTTATTTTAAATAAAGATGGTTATTTAATCAGGTTAGATATACTATTGAACACAATGCAGTAGTGACATTGTACTAGTTCACTTCAGCCACTAGTTAATTAATTGGTTCAACATAGGCTTATGGTGGTAATATAAAAAGTCCTGAGTGTAAGAAATGAGGTCACTTAATAAGTATTTTCTTTCATTTTCTTGCAGCATAAAATATTATGGAAGTGTTGATTTTCACTCGAAAGACATAAACAATTCTGAACAGTCCCTGAAAATGTCAGGGATATTTGGATCATATTTCCATGTTAAATTTCTAATTTGATTGATGGGACTCAGTGAACTAGAGTCATAGAGTTGTATAGCACAGAAACAGACCCTTCTGTCCAAATCGCTTGGTCCATATCCCTCTAAAATTAAAAAGCTGATCAGGAGCTGGGGGAAAGAGGTGACATTCCTGATATTTTGAGTATCTGCCCTATATCCATTGGTTAGACAGGTTCCGAAGAGTGATTGACAGAGTGTATGCCACCAGCCCCAAATCATGAAGAGTATTGGCAAGAGTTTGGAAACAGGGCAGATCCCTAGCAACGAGAGGTATTGCAGCTGGCAGCCTGGAAGTGAGCACGAAAGACCTTATGTGCCAAGAAAGCAAGCCAACAGCTGTAAGCTGTTACCTGAGGTATGTTAACTCTATGATTCTATGTCCAGTTTAGGAAACCTGGACCAGTTGGATTGAAAGGCCTGTGTTCATGCTTAATGACTCTCAAAGTGACCTGGCAGAATCATGCAAGCCATAGGTGTCACTGAGCTGCAACATAAAGTGTCAAAGGGCCGAGGTGGTGTGTGCATTGGTCTGAGAGCAGTCATGATGATGTAGTATGAATGGATGAAGGACCAAGGAGATAATAACCATGCAGGGTCTTTGTTGTATAGAAGCACTTGGATGACGGTTGGGATAGATATTCAGTGAGCTTCAGCTGCCAACTACTCGATCTGTTTTACATGTCAGGAATTTACACCATTTAGTTGCTTGGGGAAGGAGAGGAGAATTGGAAGTGGTGTATACGTCAAGAATTTGGTGGTTAATAAGATGTAAATAAATGGAAATAAAAGGTGGTTACCACTCGACGTGAGATTCTAAAGTCACAATTTAGTTGTACTGGGAAAATGTTCTTGTTATGTCCAAACATATTAAGGTTTAATGCAATCAAGACAGGATTCTTTCTTTGTAAGGCTAATATAGCTAATAGCAGATAGTACTGGGATACTCGACATTTTACTTAACAAAGCAAAGTCAGATCTGAGGTGCAATGGTTTTGTGGTTTTTCTTTGGGATAGGAATATGTGACTGCAAACATACAATTTGTCATATTTCTGTTTAAGAAGAAGTAACACTGTTTTGCTTAGGACATTACTAAGAAAGTAGAGAGTATGCATTTTATAATGAATTCTGTGTAATGGTTGTTCGGTGAAAGGAGGGACAGACACAGGGAATGAAGCTTTCCTGTTACAACAAACCATTTAAAGAGAAAAACAGGAGACAAACCAGAAAGGGCTAAAATTATATTTGGGGATTGGTAATACCCTTCTGCTCTAGAAGGAGTTACCAACTTAAAAATTGACAAATTGCAGACTGGTGCTACCAGGGAATTGAACCAATAGAAAATTCTATATGGGGTCGGGCAAGAAGCAGAAGCCTACTTCAGCATAATCTGATTGACCTTGGAGCTATTGCTGCACTGGCTGTAGTTGAGGGCGAAAGGAATGAGATAGCTTGACCAACTCTCAAAGAGGAGAACAGGGGAAGGCAGACTGACCACTCAACTGTCTGTCTGTATCTCAGAGAAACCAAAACACTAGGAATCAATCTAGTCAACTGTTGCTGGGTTCCTTCTAATGTCGATGTATCTTCCTTATGCAATGAAACCAAATGTTTACCCTTATGATATTAATTGCATAGGATTGGATGTGGTGGTTCAGTGTTGTACGATGGATGAGTGTCGTGTGGTGGATGAAATTCATTTTTACTTCGCCAGAAAAAGAAAGTCAACATGGAATAAAACACACTGAGCTACTATCACCGCCCAGAGAGAGAGACAGAGAGAAAGCGAACATAAGTAGTTATTTTTTAACATATGGATGCCTACTCCTCAAATGGCTGTTGTCAAACACAGAATGAACAAGTTGATTGCTTCCAGAAATTTACAGCAAACACCAAAACAAATATTCTCGAATGTGATACTCCTGATAATTGTATGAACATTCCAGCCAAGTCGACTCAAGGGACTAGCAGACAAGATGTCTACCTCAGCCAGTTCTGAACAAAGGAGACCATCAGAACTTGATTGGTGCAAATGTCTCTGAAGTTACCTGCCATAAAACTCAATGGTTTCTGAGGCAGCTCACTGTCTCAGCCCTAAGCTCCTGTCACATGACTAAGACTATGGGTCTGTTTGAACTACCTTCAGTGACATTTTGGCTCCCAGCTATGAAATGGTTAATGCTAACGTCCTCATTCTTGTTTTCAAATCCCTTAATAGCCTCACCACTCCCTATCTCAATCTCCACCAATAGCACCACACCGTGATAAATTAGAAATTCTCTAATTCTGGCATCTTTGATATTCTTAATCATAAAATTTTCATCACTGGTGAAACCTGTGCTTTCAACTGCCTATGTTCAAACTGTGAAATTCCCTCCCTGAACGTCTCCACCTCTTCCTCACTTATGTCCTTTGAGATGCTTCTTAAAACCTACCTCTTTGATCAAGCTTTTAATTGTCTGACCTAATAGCTTCTTAAGTGGTTCTATGTTGTGCATTGTGTTATATCATTCCTATGAAGCCCCTTGAGGGAGTTGAATTCAATAAAAGTGCTCTGTAATATTTGGTGTTTCTGTTGTTCTTGATCTTAGAAGCTGAAAGTTCTTCCGAGGCCTGTGACCTTGAGCATTTGTCAAGTTCCTCTTAAAAGGTTCATTGAATTTTCAGTTAACAGGTCTCTTTCCTAACACGCCATGAATCCATTCTCATCACTCGTGTGATGGATGAAATGCCAAATACAGATGATACTGAAAGCAATGATTTAGGAAATAGTTCGAGGTGACAAGAAAGCAATAAAAGCTCATTACCTAGTCTGACCAAACATTTTAAGCAATTTGCGTAGTTCATTTGATTTGGTTAAATAACTGTACGAGTCTTTTGACTTTCCTACCTCTCTTTAATTATTTTAATTATATAAACTAAAAGGATAATGCACTTAATGTTCATATCTTTAATTAAGATTTATTTAAATATGAATTGAAATAATCTATTGGTTACTTTCGTACGATTGTGCAGGTTATCAAAAACTAATTAGAGGGAACTACCATGAACACAGAGTGGTGATTGGAGTAATTTTCTGCTGTTGTGTATCTGTGCTTGCAGTTGATTGATTTTCTGATAAATCTTTCTTTATTTTTCTAGTTGGCTTGTGTTCGAAAATCTTCAACATCTGTTTGCTTCCATTCAATCTGATGATTCTGTATTTTTGAATGTGTGAACACATGTTCTCATATCTACATTCAAGATAGCACCTACAGCTGTTGTCTACTTTGTCCATAAAAAAAACTGTAACTGCCTTTAAAATAGAATTTAAGGTTAACAATGTGCCAGTTCTTTCAACAGCAAAGTCTAACACTGTGCCTCAGGCTTATTTGGCTGATTTGGTTTATAATTGTCACATGTACCTAGATACAGTGAAACATTTTGTTTAGCATACAGTACAGGTAGTATATATCATACAAAATGCATTAGGGTAATAGAATAGAATGAGGAATACAATGTTATGGCTGCAGACAAGGTACACAGAGAGCGAGATCAACATTAAATTTAAAATTTGCGAGGTGCATGCAGAAGTTTAATAACATGGTAGCTCAGTGGTTAGCACTGCTGCCTCACAGCACCAGGGTCCCAGATTCAATTCCAGCCTTGGATGACAGTCTGTGTGGAGTTTGCACATCTTCCCTGTGTCTGTGTGGGTTTCCTCCCACAGTCCAAAGATGTGCAGGTCAGGTGAATTGGCCATGCTAAATTGCCCATAGTGATAGGTGCATTAGTCAGAGGGAAATGGGTGTGGGTGGGTTACTCTTTGGAGGGTTGGTGTGGATTGGTTGGGCTAAAAGGCCTGTTTCCACGCTGTAGGGAATCTAATCTAAACAGCAGGAAAGGAGCTGGTCTTGAATCTATTCATAGCTGTGTACTAACTTTTATATCTTCTGCCCAATGGAAGAGAGCATAACTGAGGTGGGAGGGGTCTTTGATGATGTTGGTTGCTTTCCCGAGGGAGCAGGAAGTATGGATGGAGTCAATGGAAGGAAGGCTGGTTTGTGTGATGAACTGGGCTGTGCTCACAGTTCTATATAGTTTTCTTGTTACTTCATTCACCAAATTGCTCAGCTGGGAATCTCTTCAGCAGTTCCAGCACCGGTTCAATTAGAAACACTCTCATATCTGGACTAAAATGCTGTGGGTACTGGGTTCCACTCCAGGGAGTTGAACATGTAGTCAAGGCTAACACTCTGAAGGGGTGCTGCGCTGTCAGACATGCATATGTTGAATCAAGCTGTTGTTGGTTCTCTTCAATCAAGGTACAATATCACATTGAATTTTTTTTTAAAAACAGTGAAATGTTCCAATATTTTCCCTTGGTTCACATATTCACCAATTCACCTGGTCATTTATTTCATTGATATTTGTGAGAATTTACTGTGTGGAAAATTGATTGCTGCATTTTCTTTTCCATTTTAAAGTAAAAATTTCACTCCAGAAAATACTTAACTGGTAATTTAGAGGTCAAGAAAGGTACAATGTACATGCAAGAGTTTTGATTTCATTGCGGGTTCTTCCCATTTTATTTACTCAGATGAGATTTAAAAAGATATTGCAGGAAATTGAGACCTAAGGACATTAATGTTATGCATTCAGGGCAACATAGAGAATAGAACAAGTAACATGACCAAAGATAGGTTTTCGGGTGATTTGAGATATGATGATGTAGATACAGGAGGGGAAAAATTGCAGATACTTCTCCAAAGATAAAACTGCACAGAGACTGATTCAGCCAGGATAATAATAAGCTTGCAATTTTTTTAAAAATCCAACCTCGTGTGGATCAATCCCCACAGGAGTTATTCTCATTCAAATGGTACAAGAGATATGGAAACCCAGGAACAATAAGATAATCATGTTATTAAATATTCACAGGATGTGGATATCAATGATGAGTCCAGCATTTATTGCCCATCCCTAATTACCCAGAAGGCAGTTAAGAGTCTACCACATTGCTATGGTTGCTGTTGGTGTACCAACACTGCTGTTGGTATTCTGTATACTTTTCATCAGCCTTTGCCATTTCTACCACCTACAAACGGACCCCACTACCAGAAATATATTTCTCTCTCCACCCCATCCGCTTTCCGTAAAGACCATTCCCTCCACGACTTTCTAATCAGATCCACGCATCCCACCAAACCACCCTCCCCTCCCGGCACCTCTGCTGCCACTGCAGGAATTGCAAAACTGGTGCCCACACCTCCCCCCTCACCTCTGTCCAAGGCCTCAATGGAGCCTTCCACATCCATCAGAGTTTTACCTGCACTTCCACACATGTCATTTACTGTATCCGTTGCTTCCGATGCGGTCTCCTCTACACTGGGGAAAGAGAACGCCTACTCGCAGAGCACTTCAAAGAGCATCTCTGGGACACCCGCCATTGCCCCGTGGTCGAACACTTCAACTCCCCCTCCCACTCTGCAGCTCCTGGGCCACCTCCATCGGCACTCCTTAACCACCTGGCACCTGGAGAAAGAACGCCTCATCTTCTACCTTGGGACCCACCAACACCATAGCATCAATGTGGACTTCACCAGTTTCCTCATTTCCCCTTCCCCCACCTAGTCCCAGTTCCAACCTTCCAACTTGGCACTGCCCTCATGACCTGTTCTACCTGTCAATCTTCCTTCCCACCTATCTACTCCACCCATCTCTCTGACCTATCACCTTTACCCCCACCTCCATATACCTATTGCACTCTCAGCTACCTTCCCCCCAGCCCTACCCCTCTCCCATTTATCTCTCCATCCCCTCAGCTCACACCTCATTCCTGATGAAGGGCTTTTGCCCGAAATGTCAATTCTCCTGCTCCTTGGATGCTGCCTGACATGTTGTGCTTTTCCAGCAACACACTCTCAACTCTAATCTCCTGCATCTGCAGTCCTTACTTTTGCCACATTGCTGTGGGTCTGGAGTCATGTTTAGGCCTGACCAGGGGGGGACAGAAGTTTCACTTCCCTAGAGACATTAGTGAACCAGACTGGTCTTTTTCCCCCATCAATAGTTTCATGGTGATCATTATACTCTTAATTCTATTTTATTGAGTTAAAATTTCACCAACTGCTGTGGAAAGATTTGAACTCAGGCCCCCAGATTATTTCTGCAGTCTCTAGATTAATAGTCTAGTGAGGCAAAGGCTTAGTGGCATTATTGCTGGACCTATTAATCCAGAGACCCAGGTAATGTTCTGGCGACTCAAGATCAAATCCTGCCATGGCAGATTGAGAAATTTGAACTCAATTTTTTTTAAAATCTGGTATTAAGAACCTAATGATGACCATGAAACCATTGTCAATTGTTGGAAAAACCCAACTGGTTCACTAATGTCCTTCAAGGAAGGAAGCTGCCATCATTACATGGTTTGGCCTACATGTGACTACAACCCCATAGCAAAGTGGTTGACTCTTAACAACTGGGGATGGATATGAAATACTAGTCAAGCCAGTAACACTGACAACCTGTGAGTGAATAAAAACAATAATGCCACTAAACAATAACTTCCCCGAGATTCTGAGGTACTTCCAGTATCACTGACATAAACAGATGGGAGAAATCCTACAGAGCCTTGCACTATTTGTGAATTATTTATTAAGGTGCACAGCTCTAAGCAACTGTATTTCAACAGGACCAAAGTCACTTGCACAAGGTAATGGAGGGCTGTGCAGCTGAATGAATGGAAGCTGAATCTGAAATTTGCTCCCGTGGGCAGCTCAGCTACTCCTGTAACAATAAGTGTTGCATTAATGGCTGAACTATTAGCTTCTTCCTAGCCATTGCAGTAAATTGTTGGAGCTTACAGCTTGCAGTAAGCTATTGCATTCCCTACAGTCAGGAGTCGGGTTCTGGTTAACTTGACTGGTAGATAGCCAACACATGGTGCAGAAAAATGGCAGCAGTGCAGGATTGAATCCTCTCTCTGGCCCAAGTAGATTTGTGGCCTGCATCCTCAGCATGCACCATAATAAAATCATAGCATAAAACGTGATTCAGCAACACTCAAATAATCAAGGATGGTATCTAAAGAAGAAATGGCAGCTGATGCCGAGTGTGACAACTTTAAGTCTCTCTATCTCTTCTGCTGCGTCCACACTTACCAAGCCTTTGTCAAAAAACACTTCAGAAGACCACTGTTCCTTCTCTGCATATTGCCTTGGTCATTAACCAGTTTAAAATCAGTTCCCCTAAAGTCATAGAATCATGGAAAAAGAACCAAACGCATTGTTTTTAATGCGTTATGAACCAACAGTTGGAATGCACTGCCAGAAAGTGTATTTTTAGCTGATTTAATGGTAACTAAAGGAATGAGATTAATATTTAAAAGTGAACATTTTTCATGGCCATGAGGAACAAATAATATCTTGAGGTGAATTGTCGAGCTCTTTCAAAGAGTTGGCATTAATGGACTGAATGGCCTCCATTTATACAATTCTACGATTCTACAATCCAGTAGGCAGTTGTATCCTGCCCAAGGAGCATTGAGATGCTAACTTTTTTTTGTGTGATATTATTACTGGTATGTAATGTAAATATGAAGGTTAAAAAAAAACACACTGCAAGAATCCAGATAACCATGAAAATATAACGTGATGGGTATTTACACAGGAGTCAGTTAGATGATTGCCAAAATGGATTGGAAGCAAATCCAAAAATGGAATCGACAGTGACGAATTTGACTTATTGTGGTATCTCTAGGGAGGAATGGTGCATCAAATGAACAAAGTAGATTGGGAACAGGAACCAGAGCATTTAGTTATTACCTCGCTGTGCATCTCTTTCTGTAAGTAAACTTGGAGAATGAAGCAATTGGTTGTTTTTCTCTATCTTCTCCTCAATTGAAAAATATGGCTAAACAACAAAACAGAAATGAATCTTCCCTAGGAAGCAATTGCAGTGCAAATAATACCATGTCCTAATGGAAAACAGACCTGTTATCAATAACACAAATCTACACATTTTTTTCTGCATTATTGTATTGCCCTGTACAACATGTTGTCATTTCTTGACGACAAATTTCCTAAAGTCAGTAGAAATGGGAGCTGGAGTAGAAGATTGGGTGCCCATTCTATTCTATTCTTACATTCACGCTAGTCATATGCCAGTCAGTGACTATCTTCACCAAAAGACTTCCAATCAACATTATTGTCATTCAGTGGCATTACCATTGTTGAATACCCCACAATTAAGAACATAAGCAAATGATAAATAAGAACAGCAATTGGCCATTTGGCCCATTGAGCCTGCTCCACCGTTCAATAAGATCATGACTTTGAGAATCTTTTTGTGGACTTATTTAATTCCTTTACTGTTCAAAAATCTATGTACCTTTGCCTTAAATATATTCAATGAGGAAGCCTCAACTGCTCCACTGGGCAGGGAATTCCACAGAATCACAACCCTTTGGGTGAAAAAGTTCCTCCTCAACTCAGTCCTCAATCTGTTACCCCTTATTTTGTGGCTATGCCCCCAAGCTGTAGTTTTGTCTGCCAGTGGAAACATTCTCCCTGCTCCTAACCTATCCATTCCCTTCATAATTTTATACATTTCCATAAGATCCCCCTTCATTCTTCTAAATTCCAATAAGTTCAGTCCCAGTGTACTCAATTTCTCCTCTCAATTCTGGAATCAGCCTAATACAACAAATATATGAATTCTGTCCAGAAGTAGGCTATTTGACCCTTAAAACCCAATCCATCATTCAATAAGATCCTGGATAATCTGTTTGCTTTCTGAATTCTCCATTTCTTTCTACTCCTGATAACCAAACATTCCCCTGTCTAGCAAGCATCCATCTATTGCTGTCTGAATCATATTCAATGATGTTGCCACCACTTCTTTCTGAGGCAGACATTTCACAGTCCCATAACCCTCTCTGGGAAAAAAAACCCTCAACTCAGTCCTACATCCTAGGGATCCAACCCAGGGATTAATCATCGAATCCCTACAGTATGGAAAAAAGGCCATTTGGCCCATCAAGTTTTCACTAACCCTTTGAAGAGCATTCCACTGAAACCCAAACTCCGACCATATTCCCCCCACCATGGCAAGTCCACTTAACCTACACGTCCCTGGATACTATGGGCAATTTAGCATGGCCGATCCGCCTCACCTGCACATCTCTGGACTCTGGGACCAAACTGGAGAGCCCACAGGAAAAGCATGCAGACACTGGGACAACATGCAAATTCCAGACAGACAGTCACCCAAAGCTGGAACTGAACCCGGATCCCTGCCGCTACGTGGCAACAGTACTAACCACTGCGAACCTAATACCATTTACCTAAAACTTTACAGTCACAGCCATGTAAACACCGTGACTACAAGAGCAGGTCAGAGGCTAAGAATTCTAATGCAATCTCCTGATTATCCACTAGCTACAGGACACAAGGCAGGAATGTGAAAGATCTTTCTCTACTAGTCAGTGTGAATGTATGGGAGATCTGATTGGAACATACAGAATACTGACAGGCCTGGATACAGTGAACATGGAGAAGATGTTGCTGCTAGCAGGTGAAATTAGGACTTGACTGGACAGCCTCAGAGTAAAGGATAACCCTTCAGAACTGAGATGAGAAGGAATTTCTTCAGCTGGAGTACATATAATCTGTGGGAGTCTTTCTGTGGGACAGAGGTTCTAGTGGGCGGCACGGTGGCACAGTGGTTAGCACTGCTGCCTCACAGTGCCAGAGACCCGGGTTCAATTCCCGACTCAGGTGACTGACTGTGTGGAGTTTGCACGTTCTCCCTGTGTCTGCGTGGGTTTCCTCCGGGTGCTCCGGTTTCCTCCCACAGTCCAAAGATGTGCAGACTAGGTGAATTGGCCATGCTAAATTGCCCGTAGTGTTAGGTAAAAGGGGTAAATGTAGGGGAATGGGTGGGTTGCGCTTCGGCGGGGCGGTGTGGACTTTTGGGCCGAAGGGCCTGTTTCCACACTGTAAGTAAGTAATCTAATCTTGATGGTAAAAGGGTCAAGGATTACATGGAGGAATCCTTACATGTGTTTGAGAAACCTATCAGCCATGATGGAATGGTGAAGCAGACTCGCTGGTCCGAGTGGTCTAATTCCGTTCCTATATTTTATGGTCTGATGAAACACTGGTCTCCATACCTCTTACCGTTCCCCTGTCAGGTGCCTCAGCTTCTGCCAATGATGCATCTCCATCAGAATCTGATATGTCCAACCATAGACACCTACAGAGCTGTCCAGGAAAGCAAATCACCATTACATTTGTTACAGAAATGCACTGTCCTGCTGATGACCATTCGGCGAGTGGTAGTATGATTGATCATCCCCACATCAGATTGAGAACTGGATATTGTGCCACAAAAGCTGCCAAGGCAACTGTTTTTGTTCAGTCAACGCCTACAGGAGCATTGTATCACCCCTGATCAGGGAATGTTTGTGGCCATTCAGAGTCAGCTTTCTCTGAAGAGTGTTAACATTCACAGAAGACCACCATTCAGCCCATCTTGGCAAAAGTGAGGACTGCAGATGCTTGAAACCAGAGTTTAGATTAGAGTGGTGCTGAAAAAGCACGGCAGGTCAGGCAACATCCGGGAAGCAGGAAAATCTATGTTTCGGGCAAAAGCCCTTCAGCCCATCTTGTCTGCATTGGTTCTCTGCACATTTTAATTTAAAGCCAATCTCCTGCCTTTTTCCCCGTAATCCTGTGCATTTATTTCTATTTAAATAATCAGCTCTTCAATGCTTCAATTGTACCTGCCTCTACCACACTCCCAGGTGATGCATTCCAGGCCCAAAGCACACACATGATTTTATTTTCTCAGTCCATGATAATACTTTATTGTTTGAGCACTATGTTTTGGAGTATTTTGGAAAATAGACTTATTTCAAGTTTGTTGGCATTATTTCTTTAAATAGATCAATGAAAATTTGCCTAGGGCATTGAGTTTTAAGCACATAAATTACATGGGGGTGGCGATAATTGCTTGCTTCTATGAAGACTCCTGCTGGGGCTGTTTTGAGCTGTGCCTTGCTTGGATAGGCATCTCTTTTAATCTGCTTCATTTGATGGAAAACCGCTAAGAACCAACTGAATTGGAAGAATGCCTGCTGTGAACACGTTGCCCGGTTGGTCACAGTATCATAGAATCCCTCCAGTGCAGAAAGAGGCCATTCAGCCCATTGGTGAATTCTCTGCTTGTTGGAGTCGTGCCTGACCCGTAGGAAGATAGTTATGGTTGTTGGAGGTCAGTCATCTCAGCTCCGGGACATCTCTGCAGGAGCTCCTCAGGGTAGTGTTCCATGCCCAACCATCTTCAGCTGTTCCATCAATGACCCCTCCTCCATCATAAGGTCACAAGTGAGGATGTTCAACTCTTCAGATACTGAAGCAGTCCATGTTCAAATGCAACAAGACCTGAACAATATCCAGTCCTGGGTTAACAAATGACAAATTACATTTGTGCCACACAAATGCCAGGCAATGACCATTTGCAATAAGAGACAATTCAATCACTGTCACTTGACACTCAATAGTGTTGCTATCACTGAATACTCCATTATCAATATGGAGGCTATCATTGACCAGAAACTCAACTGGACTCGCCACATAAACACAGTGGCAACAAGAGCAGGTCAGAGGTGAGAAATACTGTGGCGAGTAACTCACCTCCTGACTCTCCAAAGACGGTCCAAGTTCTACAAGGCACAGGTTAGGATACTCCCCACTTGCCTGGATGGGTGCAGTTTCATCAACACTCAAGAAGCTTGACACCATCCAGGACAAAGCAGCCCACTTTCTTGGTACCACATTCACAAACATTCACCCCCTCCATAACCGACGCTTGATAGCAGCAGAGATTGCTATCTCCAAGATACACGGCAGAAATTTACCAAAGATCCTGAGACAGAACCTTCTACATTCCTGATTGCTTCCATCTAGAAGGAAAAGGGCAGCAAATACTTGGGAACATTACCCCCTGCAAGCTCCCCTCCAAACAATTCACCATCTTGATTTAGAAATACATTGACATTCCTTCACTGTTGCTGGGTCAAAATTGTTGAATTCTCTCCCCAAGGGCATTGTGGGTCTACCTACAGCACATGGACTGCAGTGGTTCAAGAAGGCAGCTCACCCCTACCTTCTCAAGGGCAGTGAGAGATAGCAATAAATCCAAGGCCCAGCCAGAGATGTCCCACCACATAAGTGAAATAAAATTCTCATGTTTTTAAATATTTACTGTAGCTTTCCAAACTCTTTTCCTTGAACTGTTGAGACAATTTTCCTTTTAGCAATTGCCTTGCCAAGTCTGACAGTATGAACCTAAACTTTTCTCAGCTCTAATCACTTGAAACTTCTACACGAGCTCTCCCAGCTTGTAACTCCACACTAACATGCTTCAGATGTCAGGTGGTTAGTTAGAACCATAGAATCCCTACAGTGTGGAAGCAAGCCATTCAGCCTATCAAGGCCACACTCATCCCACCCAGAGCTAAACCCCCCTAATCCTGTAACCTCGCATTTCTCATGGCTAACCCAGCCTACATATCCCTGGACAGTTGCCCACAGGTGGAATCAAACCCAAGACCCTGGTGTGGCGAAGCAGCAGTGCTGACCATTGAGCCACCATGCCACCCCAGCTCTCCTGAGCTGTCTTCATCCTCCTGCTAGGAACTGAACTCTGAGAGCTTCTGATTTGTGGCTTGAAACTTCTGTTCTGAAGAGAAAGTTGAACAAATTGCCTTCACATCTTTACTCAACTTGTCATAAACTTAACAGGATAAATATTTTATCTATGAACACTATTGGGGGTGGGGGGTGGAGGGGCTTGGTGCCAGGGAGTGGCCTGAAGACACATACCTTCTGTGAAGTTATATATTTACCTCAATGTCCAAGCGACCACCTGACCTTTTAAAATAGAAACCTTCTTAGGATCAAACAAAACTCTCATTTAAAAAAAATTCAAATCCAAAAAGTAAAGATAACATTTTGAAGCTTTTCTGCTGTAATGCTGCCGCACAGTGGCTCAGTGGTTAGCAGTGCTGCCTCACAGTGCCAGACTCCCAGGTTCGATTCCAGCCTCAGGCTCCAAACTCATGTGACTTTTGCACATTCTCCCTGTGTCTGTGTGGATTTCCTTTTCTCAAATTCGTTCCTGGGACAGGGATGTCGCTGGCTGGGCCAGCATTTACTGTCTATCCCTATATGCCCTTCAGAAGGTGGTGGTGAGCTACCTTCTTGAACCACTACAATGCCTATGCCATGCCCTTGTTTCCATGTGTTCCTTTTGTCCATTTAAATGGTCCCACTTCTGCTTTTACAACACTTCTACTATCTATAAACCTGAATTCTGGATTTGCTTTTGCTGTCAGTATCTTCTCATGCTCTCTCCTAACTTGTCTTATTTGCTTTTAATTCCCTTCTGGACCTTCTATATTCAACCTAGGTTTGGTCATATTATCCACTTAATATCTAACATAAGCACACAATTTCTTCTTCATCATAATCTCTCATTTCTATTTTGCAGATTGGGCACATTGCCTCTACCGTGCACCGTTGGTGGGGGGAGGCAAATGTTTGGGTTGGTGAACAGGATTCTGCTTTATCTTTGATTGTGTCAAACCTCTTGAGTGTTGTTAAGACCAATTCCTTCAATGTCGCTGTGTCAAAAATCCTGGAATCACCTCCCTAATAGTTTTGTGGGTCAGCCTACAGCACGCGGACTGCAGCAGTTCAAGAAGGCAGCTCACTACCACCTGGACTTGGACAATCAATGCTAGTCCAAACTGCAACAACCACATCCCATGAATTAGAATAGAATAGAATTCCTACAGTGTGGAAACAGGCCCTTCGGCCCAACAAATCCACACCAACCCTCTGAAGAGTATCCCAACCAAACCTATCCCTTAACACTATTACTCAACATTCACCCCTGACTAATGCACCAAACCTGCACATCCCTGAACACTAAAAAAAAATATTCAGTAGGTCAGTTAACAGCTGTAGAGGGAGAAACAGAGTCAATGTTTCAGATTGACAATGACAACTGTTACTCTCTCTGCAAGTACGACCTGACTTGCTGAATATTTCCATTATTTTCTGCTCTCAGTTCAGATTTGCAGCATCACCATGATAATTTTTTACTCCTATTGATTTCTTTCTATAAGTCTAGCAATCATTTCCTTTTAAACAAGGATGTTTACATTCATTTAAAATTGACTTCCTCACTTAGCCGAAGCTAATCCTAAAGCAGTCCATCATTTAAACACATTACTAATTCTGATTGAAAGGCACACCCCAGGTGCTTCTGGTATATCAAAGAACTTTGAAAAATATTGATAACAAATGCGGAAAAGTTAGGCTCTGTGAAGAAATACATTTAGTTTGACTGGGTGAAATGGTGCTGAATTAAACACAGGCTGCTACTTTAAAGTTTCACTTGGTGGAGTAGCAATTACATAGAAGAGTGAAATGATTCTTCAGAAGAACAAAATGAGGGAGCTGTACCAATCAATAGAAAATAAATTGTTAAAATTAAAAGCAAAGGATAAGCCAATTAAGTTGTTTTTTATTTTAATTACTATCTCAAATCTTTATATTATGAAGTAATGCAAAATTGTATGGATTGTCACATGGAGACAGCGCAGAAGTGTATCTTTAAAAATAGCCCTATGTACTAAGCACTTGATGTTTGAAAATTGGAATCTGCTATCAAGAAGAGTAGGTAAAAACAAGGACTACAGATGCTGGAAACCAGAGTCTAGATTAAAGTGGTGCTGGAAAAGCACAGCAGGTCAGGCAGAATCCGAGGAGCAGGAAAATCGACATTTCGGGCAAAAGCCCTTCACCAGGAATAGAGGCAGTGTGCCTGCAGAGTGGAGAGATAAACGAGAGGGAGGGCCCCCCTCTCAAGAAGAGTACTTGAGTGGGTTAATGTTATTGCATTTTAGGAAAGCCGGATAAAAACATGATGGAGGAAAGAAGGATAAATTGATGGGGTTAGGTCAAGAGGGAGAAGAAAGTCACACAGACATACTGATAAAGTGAGTGGGGAAATCTATGGGGAACTGAATTCCGGGTGAGGAAATATAAGGTCATTTACTTTGTACCTAAGGAAAATAGTGCGGGGTATTTGCTAAGAAGAGGATGAACAGAGAGATGTAGGGATTAATAGAAGCTGGTGTACGGGTACAGAAAGTAGTGTAAAAAGCTAATGGAATGTTAGTTTTTATCTCAAATGGACTGGAATATGAAGAGGTCAAGTTTTATTATATCTATTCAGAACTTTGGTTGTTCCTTATCTGGAAACGTCCTCAGGAAGGATATATTAGTCTTGAAGAAGGTGCAGCACAATTTCACCAGCATGATACTTGGTCTATTATTATGGGGTAATCAAACCAAGATGATTAAAGACTTAATATGAAAGATAGACAAAAACTGCTCCTCCTTGTCCTTTTCTGACATTTCTACAATGTAGAAGGTGAACAATGACTACATTATTGGGCTGCTATATCCCTTAAGTGCTTCTTCAAATCAAACATTATCCTCATTTGGATATGATTTGGAGACGCCGGTGTTGGACTGGGGTGTAGATATAGTCTGAAAGCTCTTGCATGTTCTTGCATTTTTGTTGAAGCATGAGAACACAGTTGTTCAATTGTTAACTTAAATCCTCAGGATTGGTTAAGTTTGTAAGTATCTTTGTGTTCTCAGATAATGGAAGTTAAAATTTGTTATTCCATATTTACCGCTATTGTAATATTTGTCCACCATGGAGAATGAAGCAAACAATATTTCTCCTTTTTATTGAAGGTGAGCGTTCCATTGCAATGTCAATATTAAATTAGAATACAAGAACTGGGACAACATCGTGCACATTCTGCAATCACTCTTTTCATCTAACTTAGTCTCAAAACACATCTTGCTGCCTGAACTGCTTTGTCCCTCCCTAGTTTTAAGCTTTTATCATCTAGTTTTAGAATTCATGCACTGGATTCAAGCTTTTTATTACAAGTTTGATCTTTAGCAGGTCTGATGTTTGCCTCCTGTAGGATGACTGGATTTTTATCCTGCACCTCATTCTCATTTAATTTTACTTCAATGAGATTTGATTGGTTGAGGTTTGAAACTTTGTTCTGTTCCTTCGATCTCCCATTTGGTAAGTTGGTTTTCCATTACTGATATGCTCATAGTGGCCTCCACCAATGGTGTCCTATGGTTTTGAGAATGTGTTTTTCTATAACCTATTCCACATTCCCTGGAAGCCATCAGGTGAATGCTTAACTCTTGCTATCCCTTCCTGAGGCTCTGCCACAAAGCTTGGCTTCACCTTCCTTTTCTCCTGCCTAATTCAATGTCTAATCCTACTCATCAAATCAAACCGCCGAGGCAATGTCAGGCTGTCAACTGACTGGGCTGTGGGACAGCTCTCTGAAGTTTGAATACAATTTTACATTCCAGGGCTTCAACACCAACATGAGGCAGCTGCAATTATCTTTGCTATGTACCGATGATGCATGGCTGTGTGTTAAACCATTGCTCAGGCTCCTCTCCATCCATTAGGAAGGGGATTGACAAGACGTGCAGACAACTTCAAGGCAATCTAAAGGACATTTTTTTGATGAAAGGTATCTTGACAATACATTAAAAGTCCTGTCTGCATTCTATCTTTGATTTTCCCTCCACAAATATATCATCAGCTGTAATGTCTTTTTTTAACCAGAGCTAAAGAGCTCCTAAAACTCCAATTTCAATTAAAACATCACTTTTGAGTTGCTTTTTGATGTTAAAGGTGCCATGAAACATTTGCATTGCTGAGATTAGTTGTCAATCTCTGCACAATGCTTACCCACAATATGCAAAGCCAATTCAAAATGGAAGGACGAATCCTTTTCAATCTGATGCCTAATGTCCACTTGGGAAATGTTTCAGAATTCATTATATAAAGTGCTGGCTGTCATTTGGCCTTTCAGCATTGAGATTTTCTCTCAGAGTACTCAAGGAGCTATCAGATGCTTTTCGTGGGGCTATTACTCCTGAGTCTCTGGATTCACACCCATAAAGAGCCAGCTCGGAACCACAGTGTGTAGTTTGACACTGACTGCAAAGCTATTGAATGAAATGGAGCAACAAAAACAAACGCAGACAGACAATTACGTGCATGGTATTTCTGTAAAACAAAATTAAAATAAATATTCGGATGAATGCAAATTAAACTTCACAGATGTTACATTTATCCAAAATTCATAAGTCTTGAAATTATGCTCTTTTCAGTTCGAGGACAATGTTTGATGATTCCAGATGAGCTATTATTGATCAGCCTTCAATTTCTATGCAGAAAGGCTCATTATCTTTCAAGATGCAAATAGACTTCACATCAAAAGGAAAGAAGAAAGTTCAGAATTCAAACCAAAGCTTATAAAGAAATACCTCTTTCATCTTCATGTTCAATTGCCTCACAAATATTCCAGATGCCCTGATACACTCACTATATTGTAAAGTACACACTGCTGGGACACACATTAAATTCTTATGGCTAGTCTATATTGTAATGAGTTTGAAAATTACTAACAGGTTTGAAAATTGAGGTATAACATACTTTCCTGCCTGCATTAACTGATATGAAGAACATTATGTAAACTGAAACAAGTATTTAACACTGGCAATATAAACTATTGATCAATTGTTCCACCTTGTTTGGTGAAATAATATAAGATTAGTAACTCGCTGCTGTCTTAGGATGGGAAAAACTGCACATTACAAAACTGTGTTTACAGTGGCTTTGTGAAACTGAGGAGAGATTGAGTCAATTAGGATTGTATTCATTGGAGTTTAGAAGAATAAGGGGGTCTCCTATAAAATTCAGCAGGACTGTATGGGTTAGATCCAGGATGAATGTTCCCAGTGATGGGACAGTGCAGAATCAGGGAAGATCATTTAAGGATAGGGGGCATGGTAAGCCTGTGGAATTCTCTGCCACAGAAAGTGGTTGAAAACAAATCAAATTCCACTTTTAAGAAGGAGGTGGATATAGCTCTTGTGACTAAAGGAATCAAGGGAGATGGGGGAGAGAAGGATTTGGACATTGAGCTTGATCATCAGTCATACACGTATTGATAGTGGAGTAGGTGCCAGGGATTGAATGGTCTAATCTTGCTCTCATCATCTATGTTTCTATTCAGACTGAAGAGGCTTTAATTCTGGACTCTAAAGGTTAACTCTGTTTTTCTCTCTCCACCGATACTGCCCAACCTGCTGAGTTTCTCCAGCATTCTCTGTATTTCTTTCAGATTTCCAGCAATCCACAGTATTTTACTTTTATTTGAAGAACATCAGGGATTGAAGAGAAGGTGAGAAGCAACAATTAGGGAGGGGTAGGGGGGTCTTGCTGCTCACAAAGCACTTTCTAAAGAATGTATCCAGAAACTCCTTCCTGTTATTTCTCAACTCAGGTTTGAAAATCAGACACTCAGGTAGTCTCACATTCCAGAGAGTTGGTGTAGTTCAATTTACCTTTCATTATTTATTTAATTTTGGCAGTCAGGCCACTACATTCAGTGCCCACCTACCTACAGTCTTAGAGGAGTTAGCTTGGGAGTGGGTAATGCTATGTTATTGCCACTGGAGTGATGTTCCATGTACCCAGATGTTGTCACATCATCAGCGAGATCAGGTTCCTTGTTGTGACCCTGATTGCAGCCTGCTATTTTCAGCATGCATGCCTCAGTTCAACCTGACAGCCATTCAAACTTGAAGTAGCCTTCATATAGGGTGGGTTTGAATCAGCTGGCTTCCTGTAAGGGAGTGGCATGATGGCTCAGTAGTTAGCACTGATGTCTTACAGTAGCAGGGACCTGGGTTTGATTCCACCTTTGGGTGACTGTCTGTGGGGAGTTTGCATGCTCTCCCCATGTCTGTGTGGGATTCCTCCAGGTGCTCTAGTTTCCTCCCACAATCCAAAGATGTGCAAGGTAGGTGGATTGGCTGTGCTAAATTACCCTGTGATGTTCAGGGGTGTGTGGGTTAGCCATGGGAAATGCAAGGTTACAGGGGGATGGGTCTGGGTGGGATGCTGTTTGGAAGGCCAGAGTGGACTTGTTGGCTGAATGGCCTGCTTTCACATTGTAGGGATTCTATACTGGCTGACTCACAACATGCAAAGAAATCTTATTTTCTTCTGTTTCCTGTACTGGAAAAATTTCTGGATTGCTGATATATTTGTTTGCTGTTGGTTTTCAGGATTGTAAACATTCTTTATTGTCTGTCCTGGTAACTTAGTTCATTTGCTTGTTGAAATCTTCAAGGGCATTTCTCCAAAGGTCACAACACGTCAGGCAGTAGGATGGTGGGCTGGACACCCTTCAAATTTTATTTCCTCTCTTCACAAAACCTTGCAGGGGGTTTGGGAGGGGTAGGCAGTGGTGTTGGGTTTACTGTAAAATTGAGCCCATTTAGGATGTGATGTAAACCAATTGCATGGTAGTCCTTTCCATGGGTATCAAGACTTCACCTTTTGATAAAGATCCAAGAGTTGTCCAATACTTATGCCTCAGTTAATATTGTTAATAAATGGGTTATCTAGCCATTACAATAAAGTAACTTCTACAACCTTGCTTTACTCAGAGAGTAGTAAGGGTATGGAATGCTTTGCCTGCAACGGTAGTAGATTCGCCAACTTTAAGTACATTTAAGTCGTCATTGGACAAGCATATGAATGTACATGGAATAGTGTAGGTTAGATGGGCTTCAGATTGGTATGACAGGTCAGCGCAACATTGAGGGCCGAAGGGCCTGTACTGCGCTGTAGTGTTCTATGTTCTATGTGAGCAATATTGGCTGCTACACTTCCTGCAATATGATACTGGCTGAAATTCAAATGTATGTGGGGAAGGCAATGGCATAATGGTATGTTCCTGAATAAGATTCGTGTCTTATAACTGTGGGTTCAAATCCAATTAGAGCAAATGATGAAATTTGGATACAATAAAAAAAAGGGGAATTAAAAACACCAAATCAATGGTGTTCTGATACACTGATCCCATCAAGGGAAGGAAGTCTGCCATCTTTACTTAGTCCAGCCCATTTATGATTAAAGACCCATGGCAAAGTGTTTGACTCTCAGCTACCCTCTGGGCAATTAAAGATGACGCCTTCATCCAATGAATGAATTTAAACCAAATTGATGGATCCTGAAAAGCACAATTGATTAAACATTCATGTGAATGAAGAAAGGAGATAGGGATGTAGCTATTGTACTAAGCACAAAATAAGAAACAAAATGCGAGTTAAAAGCTGAAGTGAAAATCATTTAAACATTTTTTGCCACTCATTTTATCTGAGTCCAATAGTGAAAAATGATACAGGTTACTTGGTTTAGTGGTGCTTATAAATCTGTAAGAGGGTTATCTGTCATTTATTGTGAAAGCAAAGAGGCACACTTGATCTTTGGTTTACATTCAGAATATAAATAGCATCCTCTCAGGAGTACAGAGGCTTTAGCTATTACTTTGGATCTTTGTCATTTATCACAGCACATAGCATTGTTTCAAGGTTTGCTTAGCTGGACTAACTGGACGGCTAATGGGTGACACCAGAATAATATCAACAGCGTAGGGTGCGATCTTTGATTCAATAGACAATAGACAATAGACAATAGGTGCAGGAGTAGGCCATTCAGCCCTTCGAGCCTGCACCGCCATTCAATATAATCATGGCTGATCATTCCTAATCAGTATCCTGTTCCTGCCTTATCTCCATAACCCTTGATTCCACTATCTTTGAGAGCTCTATCCAACTCCTTCTTAAATGAATCCAGAGAGTGGGCCTCCACTGCCCTCTGGGGCAGAGCATTCCACACAGCCACCACTCTCTGGGTGAAGAAGTTTCTCCTGAGCTCTGTCCTAAATGGTCTACCCCATACTTTTAAGCTGTGTCCTCTGGTTCGGCACTCACACATCAGTGAAATATGTTTCCTACTGCCAGAGTATCCAATCCTTTCATAATCTTATACGTCCCAGTCAGATCCCCTCTCAATCTTCGAATCTCAAGGGTATACAAGCCCAGTCG
>NC_057724.1:68112038-68126633 GCF_004010195.1 Chiloscyllium plagiosum
TCCTCCTAGGATCTTTCTTCCTTTTTGGAATGAACTGATCCTGCATCTTCTTCATTATACCCAGAAATATCTGCCATTGTTCCTCCACTGTCATATTGCAGCACTGACAAAAGAACTCGAAGACCTCAGGCTCATCCGAGAAAACGAGATCTTTCTGGACAAGACCTTCAGCGATGGTCTCAAATTGCAGATTGAAGCTTATTGTATTATGGTCACTACTTCCCAATGGCTCCTTCACTTCGAGGTCCCTGATCAATTCTGGTTCGTTGCACAATACCAGATCCAGAATTGCCTTCTCCCTGGTCGGCTTCAGCACCAGCTGCTCTAAGAATCCATCTCTGAGGCACTCCACAAAGTCTCTTTCTTGAGGTCCAATACCATCCTGATTCTCCCAGTCTGCCTGCATGTTAAAATTCCCCATAACAACTGTAGTGACATCTTTTTGACAGGCCAATTTCAGCTCCTGATTTAACTTACATCCGACATCCAGACTACTGTTTGGGGGTCTGTAGATGACTCCCAAGGGGGTCTTTTTACCCTTAGTATTTCGAAGCTCTATCCATACTGACTCTACATCTCCTGACTCTAGGTCCCCCCGCGCAAGGGACTGAATATCGTCCCTTACCAACAAGGCCACCCCACCCCCTCTGCCCGTCAGTCTGTCCTTACGATAACACGTGTATCCTTGAATATTCATTTCCCAGGCCCTGTCCACTTGAAGCCACGTCTTAGTTATTCTTGCTGAAGTTAATATCTGATGTGTCCTAATCTGGTGTAAAATCACTGAAGCATTGGTGGCACCTTACCTGGAGTACTGCAGAAAGCTTTGGTCCACTTCACTGAGGAGGTATGTAGTCGCATTGGAGGCAAGTTCACTAGATTGATTCCACTTGATTGATTTTTGTTTGCTTTATGATTGAGCAACTTAGGCCTATCATCTCTGTAGTTTAGAAGATTGAGAGGAGATCCGATTGTGGTATATAAGAGGCTAAAGGGGTAGACAAATTTGACAGAGACAGGATGATTCCTCATTTGGGTCCACCCAAATTGACAGGTCATAATTTTTAGGATAAGGGGTAGATAGCAGATTCTAAATGAGGATGAGGGGAAATTACTCCTCTCAAAGGGTCATGAGTCTGTGATGCATTCAGTAGGCGGAGTGTGGTGGATGCTGAGACATTAAGGAAATTTAAGGGGGTGATAGACATATCATTAATTAGTAATGGGTTGAAGGGTTATGTAGAGCAGACAGGAAAGTGGCAGGAGGCTGAGCTGAGATCAACCATGATCATATCAAATGGCAGAGCAGGCTGAATTAGGTGAAAGTGAGGACTGCAGATACTGAAAATTAGAGTCAAGATTAGAGTGGTGCTGGAAATGCACAGCAGGTCAGGCAGCATCCGAGGAGCTGATGAAGGGTTCCTGCTCGAAACGTCAATTCTCTTGCTCCTCGAATGCTGTCTGAACTGCTGTGCTTTTCTAGCACCACTCTAATCAGCTTTTAACTAGCATTTTGTTTATTATTTTGTGCTTAGTACAATAGCTACATCCCTATCTCCTTTCTTCATTCACATGAATGTTTAATCAATTGTGCTTTTCAGGATCCATCAATTTGCTTTAAATTCATTCACTGGATGAAGGCGTCATCCTTAATTTCCCAGACGACAGTTGAGAGTTAAACACATTGCCATGGGTCGAAAATCATATATGGAGTGGACTAAGTAAAGATGGCTGAATTAGGCCCAACTATAGTTGGCCTGATAACATGGTGGTGAGCTGTAATCTTGAACTGTTTCAGTCCTTGGGATGAAGGGACATCTGCAATGCTGTTAGGAAGGTAGTTCCAGGATTTTGGCCCAGTGACAGTGAAGAAACAGTGAAATAATTTCAAGGGGCTGAAATGCCTATGCCTGCCCCTGGTTCTTATGTTCTTAAGCTGGGGTGTGATGACTGTCTATTTGAAGATGTTACAATGAATCATAGAATCCCTGCAGTATGGAAAGAGGCCATGCATCTGCTTCTTTTGTTCTTTGATATGATAGAGGTCAAGGGTTAGATTGTGCTATCAAGAGAGGCTTCGGAGTTATTGCAGTGGATTTTGTGGATGGTACACACTGCTGCAACTGAATATTGGTAGTGAATGGAATGAATGTTGAACGTGTTGAATAGGGTATCAATCAAACAGGCTGCTTTGTCCTGGATGGTGTTGAAGTTCTTGCTGTCATCCAGGTGAGTGGAGAGTACGCCATTGCATTCCTTAATTGAGACTTGTAGATGGGAAACAACACTGGGGAGATAGAAGTTGAGTTACTCACCATAAAATTCATAGCTTTTGACCTGCTCTTATAGCCTCAGTAGTTATGTCACTAGCCCAGTTAAGTTTCTGGTCAATGGTAATCCCCAGGATGTTGCTGCAGGGGATTCAGTGGTGATAATGCCATGGACATCGGTAGGGGGAATGATTAAATTATCAATGGTCTTTTACCTGTCACATGTGCTGTGTGAATGTTACTTGCCACATATCAGGCCAAACATGAATATTGTTAATGTCTTGCTGCAGTTGGACACAGAATGCTTCCGTACCTGAGGAGTCATGTATGGAGCTGAATACTGTGAAACCATTTATAGATATCCCACTTCTGAGCTTATGCTTGATAGAATCTCATTGATGAAGCCACTGAAGATTTTGTCTTTAGGATTCTAAGACTCCTATCAAAGGCCCAAGTAATTTTTTTTTGCATGTTATCTTCTGAGAGGTTTTCAGGCATTAGTTCTAACCATGGGCTCACAAGGCACAGACAGACTGGCTGTACTTCCAGCTCACTGTATTTTTTTGTTCTTTATTCATTTACAGAATGATGGCATTGTTGGCTGGGGCGGAATTTATTGTCCATCCCTATTTGCCTAGTGGGCAGTTAAGAGTCAGCCACATTGCTGTGGGCCTGGAGTCACATGTAGGCCAGACCAAGTAAGGATGGCAGTTTCCTTCCCTAATAGGCATTAATGAACCAGATGGGATTTTCTGACAATCGACAATGGATTCATGGTTATTATTAGACTCCTAATTTCAGTTTCTTTAAGACTGAATTTCAATTCCACCATTTTCCATGGCAGAATTCAAACCCAGGTACCTGGGTTACCGTATTCTTAATCCACTAGGAGAAAGTGAAGACTGCAGATAGTGAAGATCAGCGTCGAAGAGTGTGGTGCTGGAAAAGCACAACCAGTCAGGCAGCATCCGAGGAGCAGGCAAATCGACTTGTCGGGCATATGTCCGAAACATCAACTCTCCTGCTCCTCGGATGCTGCCTGACCTGCTGTGCTTTTCCAGCACCACACTTTTCGACTCTTAATTCACGAGGCTATCACATATATATTGTCCCACAATATTTAGGTGTACAAGGAACTTAACATGAAGAGGGGATAGGGGAAACAACACTGCACTCTATTTGTGTCACTACATAATGGGCTGCCAAGATTTCACTGTTTTACTTTCAGCTGGTTATTGGGACTTCAATTTCAACACTGAAGAGGAAATCTGTGGACAGCAATAAATCCTGACTTTATAGTTTATAATGTGATTCTTGGAAGCTCTTCATCAGAAAATTGTAGACTTACTGAAGAAAAGGACAATATTAGACAACTCAATCATTGTTCTCACTGTCTTATAATATTTATTTACAACCTCACTAAAGTCTTGTGAATAGATGCGAGCTCCAGGACAATATTCCTGTCGCCAAAAATTTTACTTTTAGATGGCTATTAAATGACCATGAAGCCGCAGTCTAAAAATGTAAGTATCTCCTGGTTTTTCTCCATCAACTTCCATACTACATCATTTTGATGAAAAGATTTTATTTCACGGAGCCAATTATTATTACTGAGCAGATGACAAATTGAAGCAAGGAAAATGGTTGATTATTTGATGTCTCTATTCTTGCTGATGCTGGATCAATTTTTAATGCTCTTTTTAAATGATCATGCCCTCAATAAAATTGCTCATTTTTGTTCTTGATGCTGGTACTAAAAATTAATTGATGTTTTATTACTCTTTAGAATACAGTGAGTTCAATGCATCATCTTTCACACACAATCACTTCCATTTTTATCATACAGTTACCTTGACAACACAAATGATCCTTAACACCTTAAGGCAGAACATAGAAAATAATACTTGGAGTAATAATACTGAATAATAGCACCTTCCAAACACACTATCACTTCCATCTAGAAGTGCAAGGGCAGCAGATACATGGGAACATCACCACCTTCAAGTTCCCCTCCAAGCCACTCACCATCCTGACTTGGAAATATATTGTCATTCCTTCACTGTTGCTGGGTCAAAACCCTGGAATTCACTCTGTAATGGCATTGTGGGTCAACCCACACAGCAGGTGGATTGCAGCGGCTTAAGAAGGCAGCTCTCCATCACCTTGTCAAGGGCAACTAGGGAGGGGAAATAAATGCTGGCCAGCCAACGACGTCCACATCCCACAAAATGAATAAAAAAAGGAGTTGGCTTCTGAGCCCATTGAGCCTGTATTGACATTCAACTAGAATATGGCTGATCTATCTTAATGCCATTGACCTATATTATTCTCATGTCCCTTAATATCTTTCTATAAACCTATTGATTTTTATCTTAAGTGTAGTGAACGGTTGAACCTCCATAGTCCATTTGGATAGAGATGTGCAAAGATTCAAAGCTCTCTGAATCTGTCTTAAAAGGAACTATTTTAACGATGACAGTTCAAACTTCATCTCGGTTATTTACTTTGTGAGAAGTGAAATGTTCTCCTGAGCAGTTGGCTTAAACAGAGTTAGATTACTCCTTACTGTATATAATTTCCAAAGAAAAGTGCATCTACTATAAAAATGCAATTTTTTTCAAAAGAATCTTACCCAATGTTCTGACAATTTTGAGCCAACTATTGTCCATCATAAATTTCTCTGATTGCCTTCATACAGGATCTGGTAAACTCAGAACAGCAACCATGTCCCACCTGATTTACGGAAGGGCCTGTGCCCGAAACGTCGAATCTCCTGTTCCCTGGATGCTGCCTGACCTGCTGTGCTGTTCCAGCAATAAAGTTTCAACTAAACTCAGAACAGCAACCATGTCCCACCTGATTTACAATGGTATTGCTCCATCTCACAGCCAATTTTTCCTTCTTTAGGATTTGGCTTGTTCTATACTCTTCATTTGTATCAGATGTAACCCCATCTAATGATTTTATGCTCTGTTCACTTCACATGCGCTTGCATTCCACAATTTACGTGTCCCCGCACACACTCACGAACACCAGCCTTAGAGCAGTCTGATTGCTTCCTCCTTGGATGGTTGCTATCTCCACACAACAGAAGCCTTGTACATCAACCCCTTCCTTTCAACTACCCCATATCCAAAATCCACCCTAACATTCAGATCAGCTGGTAATAACAGTAGCACATTGTGTTCACACAGCAAAATTAAGAAAATGTAATAAAATATTCCAAAGCACTCCACAGAAGAGTTACAAAGCAAGAGTTGACACTAAGCCACACAAGTTGAATTTAGGACTGAGACACAATAGCTCAGTCAATGAAGTTGATTATAAAACTATGAGAAAAGAGGAAAGCAAGGAAGACAGATGGAGAGGTTCATGGAGGGAATTAGTAGCTGAGTTAGCTGAAAGCCAATCATGGAGCAATCAAGTTTGAGTTCCTCCCATGACTGGTATTAGGCGAGTGCAGAGGTCTTGGAGGCCACATGTGGAATACTGTATTCAAATCTGGTCTCCCTGCTACAAGAAAGATGTTAATTTTGAGAGGGTTTAGAAAGAATTTACAAGGATGTTGCTGGGATTGGAGGATTTGAGCTATTGTTGTGGTTCTGTTCGCTGAGCTGGGAATTTGTGTTGCAGACGTTTCGTCCCCTGTCTAGGTGACATCCTCAGTGCTTGGGAGCCTCCTGTGAAGCGCTTCTGTGATCTTTCCTCCGGCATTTGTAGTGGTTTGAATCTGCCGCTTCCGGTTGTCAGTTCCAGCTGTCCGCAGCAGTGGGCGGTATATTGGGTCCAGATCAATGTGCTTATTGATTGAATCTGTGGATGAGTGCCATGCCTCTAGGAATTCCCTGGCTGTTCTCTGAGAATAGAGAATTCCTAGAGGCATGGCACTCATCCACAGATTCAATCAAGAAGCACATCGATCTGGACCCAATATATCGACCACTGCAATGGACAGCTAGAACTGACAACCGGAAGCGGCAGATTCAAACCACTACAAATGCCGGAGGAAAGATCACAGAAGCGCTTCACAGGAGGCTCCTAAGCTCTGAGGATGTCACCTAGACAGGGGACGAAACGTCTGCAACACAAATTCCCAGCTCGGCGAACAGAACCTCAACAACGAGCACCCGAGCTACGAATCTTCTCACAAACTTTGATTTGAGCTATAGTGAGAGGCTTAATAGGCTGCAGGTTTTCTCCCTGGAGTGTTGGAGACTAAGGAGTGACCTTATCAAGGTTTGTAAAATCATGGAGGGCATGGGTAAGGTGGATTAGACAGGTCCTTTTTCCAGGAGTACATGGGCTGAAAAATGGCAGAAGGAGTTCACTCTGGATAAATGGGAGGTGTTGGTCGTTCTGCTATAATACGTGTTTCATCAACGCAAATACATTGTAACACAAGTGATGAATTGGGGACGCTGTTTCTCCAGTGCAAACCTGTGTTGACTGTAACGCAATTACATCATCAACACTTTCAGTGCTGTGTCTAAAGCACGATATTTCTATAACACGGGGTTGCACAAGAATGCAATCATCGCATTATAGAACAGACTGCATTGCATTTTGGTACAACAAACAAGGATAGGACTTATACAATTAATGATAGCACCTTGGGGTAGTGTTGTAGAACAGAGACACTGGGGTTCAGGTACATAATTTGTTGCGTTTGCGTCAGGATGGTTAAAAAAAGCGTTAGACACTCTTCTGTTCATTGCTCAGTCTTTTGAGTATAGGAGTTGGAATGTCATGTTGAGGTTGTACAGAACATTGGTGAGGCCTCTTTTGGAATACTGTGTCCAGTTCTGGTCGCCCAGTTGTCAGAAGGATATTATTAAGCGGAAGAGGTTTCAGAACAGATTTACCAGGATGCTGCTGGGTTTGGAGGGTTTGAGTTATAAAGAAAGGCTGCACAGGCCGGGAGTTTTTTCACTGGAGTGTAGGAGGTTGAAAAGTGACCTGATAGAAGTTTACAAAATAATGAGAGGTATAGGTAGAGGATGGGGGATTTCAAGATTAGAGAGCACATTTTTAAGATGAGAGGAGTAAGATTGCAAAAAGGCATGAGAGGCAAATGAACATCCTGACAAAGTTGTGGATGTGGGTACAATTATAATGTTTAGAAGACATTTGGATAGGTTCATGAATAGGAAAGGTTTGGAGGGATATGGGCCTGGGGCAGATCAGTGGGGCTAGTTTAGTTCAGTAATATGGTTGGCGTATACTGGTTGGCCTGAAGGGTCTGTTTCCATGCTGTATGACTCTATGACTAGACGGCAGATGAACTGGGAAAGATGGAAAAAGGACCTAAGGGGTAACATTTTCACTCAGAGGGTAGTGCATGTCTGGAACAAGCTGCCAGAGAAGGTGGCAGAGGTGGGTACAATTACAACATTTAAAAGACACCTGAATAGGCACATGAATACGAAGGGTTTAGAGAGATATGGGCCAAATGCTGGCAAATGGGACTAGAATAATAGAAAATATCTGGTCAGCATGGACAAGTTGGACCAAAGAGTCTGTTTCCGTGCTGTATAACTCTATAATTTTGGATTTGGTGAGGGAAACAAGGATAAGAAGGAATGCATCATTGGAAGAATTCAAAACAAAGAATGAGAGTTCTATTTTTGAATAAAACTTCCTTTAACTGAGAGGGAATGAAAGTCTCTGAACACAGGGATGATGAATGAACAGAACTTGGATTGGGGAAGGACATGGGCAGTGGAATTTTGGATGAGTTTAGAGAGAATTGAATGTGGGAGATGAGCTAGCAGTGCATTGGAATAGTTGAGTCAAGCAGTGAGAAAGGTATGGATGATAGTTGCAGCTGGACATAAGCTAGGACAGGCTGGAGTCTGACAATGTTCAGCAAGTGGAAATAGACAGTCCCAGTGATGATGCAGACACGTAGCTCACTCAACTATCACATTGTAGAAAATCCTTCAAATAAATGTAGGGTTCATTTACTATATGCAGCATATACACATGGGGATGCATCATTTTCTACACCACCCAGAAAGTGAATTAGCAGAGCAGATCACACATCCATCCTCAAAGTCACCTTTTTATGTCAATGATTGTGAAAGGATGGGGCAGCTGACGGATTACACAATGGGTGACGGCAACATTACTTCCACTACTTTCAACACTTTGAATAAAATATATTCTGTAAATATGGATTTTAAGCATGTTCCTGTTTTCTTCAAAACCTCTATCATAATGTAACATTTGTTGAGTCACATTATAAATTCTGAGTAGCTGCACAATGATAGTTTCATTAGACCATCATTTTCCTGTGCTTTTTAAAGAACATTGTACAAGGTCATAGGTTTGCTTTCATTACTAATAACATCCTGACTGGAATGATTTTCTTTCCATGAGTAGTTGAAGTTCTCATTGTTCTTTGTTTGCAATATATTTCTTACATTTGTTTTTCAAAATAATGTTGCATATTTACTCAGCAATGGAAATGTCTGTGTTATTATTTAATTTCCATGTTAAATAAGATTGTTTAACAAACACAATCCAAGCTATTAAATTATTCATGAACAGTCACTTGCACATTCAGCGAATATGCCTCCAAATTAAACAATTATATTAATTATCGAAAATAGTTCACCAAGAGAACACAAAACTCCCAGAGAACACAGACCATATCACCAGGTCTGTCCTGTCACCCCGGCGTTTAGATCAATGTGGTGCTGGAAAAGCACAGCAGGTCAGGCAGCATCCGAGGAGCAGGAAAATTGACGTTTCGGGCAAAAGCCCTTCATCAGGAAAGGCTGTGCCCCCCCCCAATTGTCATGGTGTTGGAGGTCAGCTGAAAGAGATTCTGAATCTTATGACAACTGCAGCACAGTATCAGTGACATTACTGAAATGATGCCTTAGACTATGGCTCTGACTGAGAGGAATGCTGTGTGAGTTTCAGTCAACGTAAGAAAGGGAGAATTTAGGTGAGTGAGAGAACATTCTTCGCAGCAGAGTGTTAACAACTTTCTGCCTCTAAATTTAAGAAACAGACGAAGCATGAATCATGGAATTTTTTTTAAATTCAAAAATATGTATTATTCACAATTTTATCTCTAAGTAAATACAAGTACAGCACAGTTCCATACAGAGTTTGCCGAAAATTCAGTGGAGTTTTGACACTCTTCATTAGAGCTTCAGTCTACCTGGAACAGAAAAGGCATTTTCCAAACATGAAAGGAAACTATTTACACTTTTGTTAAGGCTACAAAGGACAAAAACATTGAACATGGAACGGTACAGCACAGGAACAGGCCCTTCGGCCCACCATAATGCCATCCTAAACTAATCCCATCTGTAGGGTTTGAGAAAGATCAGCTGACAGTTTCTAGCAGGCATCCATCCAACTCATCTGGTTCTTAGCAAATAAAAACCGAAAGAGCTATGGATGCTGTAAATCAGAAACAAAAACACAAATTGCTGGAAAAGCTCAGCAGGTCTAGAAGCATCTGTGAAGAGAAATCAGAGTTAACGTTTTGGACCCAGTGACCCTTCCTCAGAACTGATGGTAGCTAGGAAAATGTTGGTTTAAATGCAGAAGATAAGTTTGGGGACGGGGTCAGGAGTAAACAATAGGTGGAGAGAGAGCCAAAAGGCAGAGAAGAACAGTTGGAAAAACAAAGGAGTCTATAAAAATCTGGCTGGGAGGGTGACTACCTGTTAATGGAGACTGCTAATGGCCAACAATAGATAGTGTGACTTGGAGATGCTGGTGTTGGGCAGGGATGAATAAAGTTAAAAATTCATACAGCACCAGTTTATAGTCCAACAGGTTTATTTGGAAGCACTACCTTTCGAAGCACCACTCCTTCATCAGGTGGTTGTGATAGTGTGTAATGGTAGACTATCTAATAACAAGGCCTGGTGTGTGGGACAGGGGCTAAGACACGGGAGAGTTCAGATCCTAAAATTATGAAATTCAATATTGACCCCAGACGGCTGCAGGGTCCCCAAGTGCAAAATGAGATGTTGTTCTTCCAGCTTGCACTGAACTTCACTGAAGGACTGCAGCAAGCCTGAGACAAAGATTTTGGCCAGGGATCAGGGTGGTGTGTTAAAGTGGCAGGCAACTGGAAACTCAGGGTCTTTTTTTGTGGGCAGGACGTAGATGTTCTGTGAAGAGGTCCCCCCATTCTACACTGTGTTTCCCCAATGTAGAGGAGACCACATCATGAGCAGCAAATGCAGAAGACTAGATTATAAGAGGTGCAGGTAAAGTACTGCTTCATCTGGAAGGTATGATTGGGCCCTTGCAAACAGAAGAGTGAGGAGGTAAATGGGCAGGTGTTTTACCATCAGTGATTGCAGGGGAAGGTGTTGTGGGACAGGTATGGGAATGAAGGAAGAGAGGATCAGGGTGTTCAGGAGGGAACGGTCCCTGCTGAAGATGGACAAGGGAGGGGAGGAGAATATGTGTCTAGTGGTGGCATCTCATTGGAAATGGCAGCTGATGATCTTCTGGATGTGGATGCTGGTGGGATGGTAGATAAGGATGAGGGGATCCCTATCGCTGCTGTGGGAGGGAAGCGAGGAGGTGGGGATGGAAGCGCAGGAGATGAGTCGGAAACTATTGACAGCCCTGTTGACAATGGCGCTGGAGGAATCCTCGTTGAGGAAGGGTCGCCAGACCTAAATCGTTAACTCTGATTTGTCTGCTCAGATGCTGCCAGACCTACCAAGCTTTTCCAGCAACTTCTGTTTTTGTTTCACACACTATCTATTGTTAGCCACTAGCAGTCTCCATTAGCAGCTATTCAATCCCCTAACCAGATTGTTATCCACTGTTTTGTCTGCCCAACAGTTCTTCTCTCTCTGGGCTCTATCCCCACCTACTGTTTACTCCATACCCTGTCCTCCACCCTATCTTCTGCATATTTTACTCCATACCCTGTCCTCCACCCTATCTTCTGCATATAAACTGGCATTTTCCTAGCTACCATCAGTCCTGAGGAAGAGTCACCGGACCCGAAACATTAACTCTGATTTCGCTCCAGTGGTGCGGCCAGACCTGTTGAGCTTTTCCAGAAATTTCATTTTTGGTTCTTAGCAAGCCATCCTCCAAACCAGATAAATCAAGAACCTTCTCCAAGTCACTCACCCCCCAAGCTCAAAGCATAGCAGACCCTTGTTTTATTTTAGAGACCAAAAATGATCTGCAGATGCCAGGAATCCAAGGTAGACAAGCAGGAGGCTGGAAGAACACAGCAAGCCAGGCAGCATCAAGAGGTGGAGAGGTTGACATTTGAAGAAGGGTTAGATCTGAAACGTCGACTTCTTCATGCTGTGTTCCTCCAGCCTCCTGCTTGCCTACCTTGTTGTATTTTGGCAGGAATACTTCAGATGGTAGCCTTTTCCCATTGCACCTTTGCAGCAGCTGTCTCAAGCTTTATAACATCTCTGAGACTCATGAGAATTGAGAAACCTATGTACAGCATAAAACTGATGAAGGGCACAACATCAAAAATCAGAGGGAAGTGTGCGCTTTACCAACAGAACATCTTGGATCTCCACATGAGAGAAGCTCGAAAAAGGAAAGATTTGCATTTACGCAACACTATTCATGACTTCAGGAAATCACAAAGCAATTGAGAGGTAAGAAAATGTCTTAGAAGGGGTAGCATGGTGGCTAGGTGGTTAGCACTGTTGCTTCACAGCGCCAGGGAATTGGGTTCGATTCCAGCCTCGGGCGACTGTCTGTGTGGAGTTTCTGTGTGGATTTCCTCCGGGTGCTCCGGTTTCTTCCCACAATCCAAAGATGTGCAGGTTAGGTGAATTGACCATGCTAATTGCCCATATGTTCAGTGATGTGTAGGTTAGGGATATTTGTCAGGGGTAAATATAAAGTAGGGGAGTGGGTCTGGGTGGGTAACTCTTCAGAGGGTCGGTGTGGACTTGTTGGACTGAAGGGCCTGTTTCCCACACTGTAAGGATTCTATGAATATTGTAGGAAACACAACAGCAAACCTATGCACAGCAAACTCTCACAAACAGCCAGATGATAATGACGAGGTAATCTGTTTTAGTGACATTGATGAGCGATAAATATTGGTGAGGATACTGAGGATAACTTTGTAATAGCTCACACCATCTGGGACTAGGTGCAGAGTTTATGCTTCATTTGAACTTCTGGAAAATTTCTAGCACTTCTCCCTGAGCTTGTTCTAATGAGACAGTCTGATCTGTTACAGAATCTGTGTAGCTCAGTTGCTTTCGCACATTAAAGCTAACTGTCGCACTCCTGAAATGAAGTCTGCACCTCTCTACTTCCCATACTTATTGATATTCAGTCCCTGTATATCTCCTTTGAACTCGTGTTCAATTAAGAACATGAACTGTCCATAATTTCCTCATCTTCAAGATAGCTTATTAAATTCCTGGCAATAAGCCCTGACTCTATTGAATGTTACTATCTCGCAACTCTTGAATGACACATGCTCTGAATGTAATACTTCACAGAGAATGTTGGCTTCCTCAGGTAAAATTAACCACCTGACAAAGGAGCAGTGCTCCGAAAGCTAGTGCTTCCAAATAAACATGTTGGATTATAACGTGGTGTTGTGTAATTTTTAACTTTGTACAGCCCAGTCCAACACCAGCACCTCCACATCAGGTAAAATCAGATGCACAGAAAATGGATTTCATCACTAATGCCATTGTATTCCATAAATATGGAGATTGATGTTGTAATGGGGTGATGGTCAGGGAGGGGAATCTAGAAGACTCAAAAATAATCACATTTTGATTTAAGAGTCTTTAAAATTGTATTCACAGATGTATTCATCACTGAGTCAACATTGATTGCCCATCTCCAATTGCCCAGAGGTCAGTTAAGAGTCAACCATATTGATATGGGTCTGGAGTCACATGTAGGTCAGACCAGGTCATAAAGTCATAGAGTCATAGAGATGTACAGCACAGAAACAGACCTTTTGGTCCATCTCATCCATGCCGACCGGATATCCCAACCCAATCTTGTCCCACCTGCCAGCACCTGGCCCATATCCCACCAAACCATTCCTATTCATTTACCCATCCAGATACCTTTTAAATGTTGCAATTGCACTAGTCTCCACCACTTTCTCTGACAGCTTATTCCATACACGTACCACCCTCTGTGTGAAAAGGTTGTCCCTTAGGTCTCTATTATATCTTTCCCCTCACACCCTAAACCTATGCCCTCTAGTTCTGCACTCCTCCACACCAGGGAAAAGACTTTGTCTATTTATCCTATCCATGATCCCTCATGATTTTATAAACCTCTACAAGGTTACCTCTCAGCCTCCGACGCTCCAGGGAAAACAGCCCTCGTCTGTTCAACCTCTCCCTATAGCTCAAATCCTCCAACCCTGGCAACATCCTTGTGAATCTTTTCTGAACCCTTTCAAGTTTCACAACATCGTTCCAATAGGAAGGAGACCAGAATTGCACATAATATTCCAAAAGTGGCCTAACCAATGCCCTGTACAGCTGCAACATGACCTCCCAACTCCTGTACTCAATACTCTGATCAATAAAGAAAAGCATACCAAACGCCTTCTTCACTATCCTATCTACCTGCAACTCCACTTTCAAGGAGCTACTCCAAGGTCTCTTTGTTGCTTTCCCAAAATGCAACATTTCCCAACATTTATCTAAATTAAACTCCATCTGCCACTTCTCAGCCCATTGGCCCATCTGATCAAGATCCCGTTGTAATCTGAGATAACCTTCTTCGCTGTCCAATACACCTCCAATTTTGGTGTCATCTGCAAACTTATGAACTGTACCTCTTATGCTGACATCCAAATCATTTATATAAATGATGAAAAGTAGTGGACCCAGCATCGATCCTTGTGGCACTCCACTGGTCACAGGCCTCCAGTTCCTCTCCATCTAAATCTTAAACACTATGACAGTCCCAGTCTATGTTTGGAAAGTTAAAATCCCTTACCAAAACCACCCTATTATTCTTACAGATAACTGAAATCTCCTTACAAATTTGTTTCTCAATTTCCCTCTGACTATTAGAAGGTCTATAATACAATCCCAATAAGGGTGATCATGCCTTTCTTATTTCTCAGTTCCACCCAAATAAATTCCCTCGATGTACTTCTGGGAATATCATCCCTCAGCACAGCTGTAATACTATCCCTTATCAAAAACGCCACTCCTCCTCCTCTCTTGCCTCCCTTTCTATCCTTCCTGTAGCATTTGTATCCTGGAACATTAAGCTGCCAGTTCTGCCCATCCCTGAGCCATGTTTCTGTAATTGCTATGATATTCCAGTCCCATGTTCCTAACCATGCCCTGAGTTCATCTGC
>NC_057724.1:68126641-68130197 GCF_004010195.1 Chiloscyllium plagiosum
CTCCCGAGCAGCTCCAGCAAATTTCCCTGCCAGTATATTAGCCCCCTTCCAATTTAGGTGCAATCTGTCCTTATTGTGCAGGTCACTTCTACCCCAAAACAGCTTCCAACGATCCAAAAATGTGAATCCTTCTCCCATTCACCAGCTCCTCAGCCATGCATTCATCTGCTCTATCCTCCTATGCCTGCCCTCACTAGCTCATAGCACCAGGAGTAATCCAGATATTACTACTCAAGGGCCTCCTTTTTTAATTCCTGCCTAACTCTCTGTAATCTCCCTTCAGAATCTCAACCTTTTCCCTTCCTATATCGTTGGTTGCAATGTGTCCAATGACCTCCTGCTGACCTCTCTCCCCCGTGAGAACATTCTACACCCCTTCGGAGACATCCTTGATCGTGGCACTAGGAAGCAACACACCATTCTGATTTTTCGCTGCTGGCCACAAAAACGCCTGTCTGTACCTCGGAATAGAGAATCCCCTAAGACAATTGATCTCTTGGAACCTGACATACTCCTTGTTGCATTAGAGCCAGTCTCAATATCAGAAACTTGGCTGTTTGTGCTACGTTCCCCTGAGAATCCATCACCCCCTACATTTTCCAAAACATCATACTTGTTTGAAATGGGGATAGCCACAGAAGACTCCTGCACTACCTGCCCACCTCTCTTACCTTTCCTGGAGTTAACCCATCTTTGTGACTGTATCTGAGACTTTCCCCCCTTCCTATAACTGCCACCCATCACATCCCCTTGCTCTTGTAAATTCCTAATTGCCTCTAACTGTCTCTCCAACCGATCCATTCTGCCTGATAGGATTTGCAACCAACAGCATTTATTGCAGATATAATCCTCAGTAACCCGTAAACTGTCCCTAAACTCCCACATCCGACAAGAAGTGGATATGGATCCGACAAGAAGTGGATATCACTTTACGAAAGGCCATTTTTGCTTATTTCAATCTACAGACCAAGAAAATAGCACTGTTTTTTTCCTCCATAAAACACTGCTCCAGGTTAAATTAATACTTATGGCTTATATTTTAAGTTTAATGAAGAGACATAGCTCAATAGAAGAATCAGGTAGGCTTTTCTGACAGTAGGTTCATTATCATCAATAGATGCTTAATTCCAGATTTTAAAATAAATGAATTGAAATTTCACCTTCCACATGATAGGATTTAAACTCAGTCCCCAGAAAATTATTGGGTCCTGAAATTAAGAGTCTGGCAATAAAATAGTTAAGCCATTCTCTCCCCCCAAACAAGATATATAACCCAGATAGGGGAAAGGAAAATTGAGTTTGAAAATTGCATTTTTTTGTAGTACCTTATTCTCAGTTATAAGGATATCCCAAAGCAGCTTAGAGGAAGTGGATTACATCTGTACTGCAGTAAATCTTGTATCACGGGTGAATGCAGTATACGATCTGCAAAGGGTAATGTCCTAAAAACAAAACTCCTAATTAGGAAACGTCCAGTTAATTTGCTCTCTGTAGTCTCTCTTGATGAGAACCACACCAGGACAGCCGGTCAGTTTCATCTCCTTCCCCATCGTCCTGCCTGTGTGGAGTGTATGGGACTTCAATTTAATCGGCAGACATGCTTGTAAGTTAGCTCAGCGAGTGGGTGGGTTGTCATACAAACATTTCATCACCACACTGGGTAACATCCATCAGTGCAATTTCTGCAAAGCGTTGCTGTTCTGCTCCACTTGATATTTACATGCCCCGGTCTGTTAAGATGGGTGGTCTCACTGCCAGTTTTCCTTTGCAGTAGTTTGTATAGGGGATCTTTGTCAACATGCTTGTTGATAGTATTGCAGGTTGAAAACCAGGCCTCTAAGAACTCCTGTGCATGTCTCTGTTTAGCTTGTCCTAGGACGGTTACATTGTACCAGTCAAACTGGTAGTCCTCCTTGTCTGGGTGCACTAAGGTGAAGGAGAATTGGTCATGCCATTAGGCAGACATTTGTGACCCTCCTTGGAGACTGGTTGTGAGGCAGGGGATGGAATGCTGTGCTATGGAGTAGGAAGACCCCAGATGTAACTGGTGGGGGAGGGAGTGGAATGGAGTGTTGCGGTGTTGCTGGAGAGAGGGAGTCAGGGAGGTAACGGTCTATACCCCAGTAGCGCTGGAGAGTTTCTCATTGGAAGGATATGGGACAGTTACCCCCACCCAACACAAGTGCCGTGAAATTTCCCATGGTGCTCCCTGACACGAAGCAGGAGGACAGATATCCGTGGGAAAGGCTGAGCCTGCGTTGTCTTGACTGTCCAGTGGGGGGGGGGGGGAAGGGTGCAGGTGACCATCATTGTGGCCATTAAATTCCACCTGATGTCACAACTAAAAGATGGAACATGAACTGTCTTTAATTTCCTCATCTTCAAAAATAATGCAAGGCTTAAATTCCTTCTGGAGCCTCAGGTATCACACATAAATGATTCTGGTAAATTATGTTATATGTACGTTGTTATGTTATAGTTACATGTTAGATTTATATTACGATCTGGGACAAAATCACCAAATTACATTGCAATCTGGTTGGAGTCAAACTTTATTTTGACAAAGAAGAATAAGCAAAAGGTGAAAGCCAGGAGACCTAACCAAGAGAATAAAGGCACAACTATTGCATGCTTTTGAACAAAGTTTACTGCACGTGTCAGAACAGCTATAACATCATCAATAAGTGTACACCTTATTTCTAACACCCAGGATTATCAAGTGGTGAACATGGATAATAAACAGTCATTAAACATTCCTCAGCACACATTAATGCATAAATATGATCAGGGAAGATCCTGCCGGTTTCTCAATAGCTCACGATGAAGCAATCCCAATGGCCCAAGTGGCCAGCTCCAACTCATGCTCAACCAGCAATGATTAGGAGGCAACACCATGTGGACAAAGCCCCAGGTGCGCTATGTCTTGGGGGTTATGCCCAGCCTGGCACAAGAACAGAAGGGCAGGGATTGGCTTTCTGAGGGTCCCTCTCTCTTTCTCAGAAGGTCCCTCCACTGGGCACGGGATGCCTGAGCAGGGCATATCCCCTGTTGGCTCATCTCCACCTGTTCAGAGGTACCACTGCCAGAGTTCAACTGGTGGTTTGCCTACTTGTCATTACCTACAGCTGGTTCAACATAACCAGAAGTAGGCCATTCTGTCTCTCAAGTATGCTTCATCATTCAATAAGATCATGGTTGATTTGATTGTGGCCTTATATTCCGGCCTCTCCACCATTCCTCTTGACTGCTTTCAAAGATTGAAAATCTATCTAATTCAGCCTTGAATATATCCAAGGGCCCAACCCTCCACTCATCTTTGGGCAAGTAAATACTCAAAACTAATGACTCTTGGAGAAAAGCAATCCCTCCTTATTTTCTTCTTAACTTGGGCACTCTTTACATTTAGAGCTGAAAATGTGTTGCTGGAAAAGCGCAGCAGGTCAGGCAGCATCCAAGGAACAGGAGAATCGACGTTTCGGGCATGAGCCCTTCTTCAGGAATGAGGAAAGTGTGTCCAGCAGGCTCTGATTGGCTATTGATTGCCTACAGGCAGCTT
>NC_057724.1:68130606-68162631 GCF_004010195.1 Chiloscyllium plagiosum
TTATGCCCAAAACGTCGATTCTCCTGCTCCTTGGATGCTGCCTGACCTGCTGCGCTTTTCCAGCAACACATTTTTCAGCTCTGATCTCCAGCATCTGCAGTCCTCACTTTCTCCATTCTTTACATTTAAACTGGGCTCCCTAATTCTAGATTCCACCATTATCAAAACAACCTCTCAGTAACTATCTTGTCATGCCCTCTAAGAAACACATACATATAAGATCTCTTTCTTCTAATCTCCAATGTGTAAAAGTCCAATCCATCCACATAAGGCAACTCCTTCATCCCTGGAATTAGCTCAATGAACATACTTCCAGTGGAAGCACATCACTCCTAAAGTAAGGAGATTAAAACTGCTCACAATACTCTCGGGATGATTTGACCAATGTCCTGTACAGTGGTGACAGGCTTCCTAGTTTTTAGGCTCCATCCTGCTGTCCATAGTGACCATTCCATTCCATTCGCCACCTCATTCCTTGCTGTTCATACGTACTAAACATTTTGTGAAAGGTAACTTGACATTTTCCCATGCGTTATTTGTGTAGGGACTGAGGTCAATCAGAATCAAGGAGAAATCACTGAGAATTCACCCCCTGACATCTTTCCTAACACATGGGAATACGGTTGTGGCTGGTGAAGGTTTGGGAAATCATTGCAGGTCTCCCTCAGGTTAGATAATTTCAATCCAGAATAGGTGGGACTTGAACCTGGGAGTGGGCCTCTTGGCTCAGAAGTAGACAAACCCTGCATTCCTCAGGGTAGTTTCCCAGACCCAATCATTTTCAGTGGCCTCAATGATCTTCTCTAAATGGAAAGTAGCAATTGCATGAAGCAATGACCAACTCCAAGACCAGAGAGTTTATCAACTTCCACTTGCAGGAGCAGGAGAATCGACGTAAGCCCTTCATCAGAAATTATGGTATAAGTCCGTCATCAGAATTCTCTCTCTATTGCTTAATCGATCACTCTCAACACTTCTAGGTTACCAATGGTCAGAAAAGCAATTGAACCAGCCAGTCTGGATGAAAAAGCAAACCAGAGACTGGAAATTCTGTAATGAGCAATTTACTTCCTCATGCTCCAACACCTGTCCATCATTATGAGGCACAAATCAGAAATGTCATTAAATATTGTCAACCTCCCTGAATGGGTGCAGCTCTAACAACATTCAAGAGGCTTGAAAGTGCAGAATGGGCTTATGCCCGAAACATTGATTCTCCTGCTCCTCGGATGCTGCCTGACCTTCTGTGCTTTACCAGCACCACACGCTCGACTCTGATCTCCAGAATCTGCAGTCCTCACTTTCTCCTAAATAATAGGTGATCCATGTGTTTTGATAATTTAAGACATTTCAGGTATCTGTCTTGAGGAACTGTGCTGGCATTTAAGAGAAATGATATTCATGATTGAGGTGACAGACATGTAGCAAACAGATTGTGTTGTGTGGATTGCACCACACTGACTAGCTGATGGACTACACAGTCTCCATTACTCACAGACAGCAACGGAAGATAAGGCAGGTAGAACTTCACGTTAGCATGTCGTAAAAATTGGTCTGGAATTGATGGCATATTACAACAAGGAAGGTTGCTTGTCCTCCTGAGCTGTGACAAAAGTGTTTGGAAACTTTGACTGGTTTATGTATTAAAAGCACTTTAGCCACGTGCTCTTGTCAATGGACAAAGGGAGACAGAATTCAGTTTGCAGTTCAACTCAACTTTATCAACAAAATATTAAAAACTCCATGTGAGCATTTCCCAAATTTCCACAATATTTAGTCTCTATTTATCTTCATCTGTCTGAGAAAGATTACTGTATCCACAATGGGGCTAGCGTGGATGGATATTTTAATTGCGTAGGTAAAAACAAGGATTGCAAGTGCTGGAAACCAGATTCTAGATCAGAGTGGTGCTGGAAAAGCACAGCAGGTCAGGCAGCATCCGAGGAGCAGGAAAATCGACGTTTCGGGCAAAAGTCCTTCATCAGGAATGGGACTTTTGAAGGGCTTTTGCCCGAAACGTCGATTTTCCTGCTCCTCGGATGCTGCCTGAACTGCTGTGCTTTTCCAGCACCTCCCTAATCTAGGATATTTTAATCGGCGTGGGGACCAGTTTGGACAGAAAAGGCTGTCTACTGCTGTAGGACTCTATGACTCTATCCAATGTGTTTGAGCTAGGCCCATTGGAATCGCCTTCCTCTTCAATGTAGGCCTGGCTCTCTTCCACAAAGGTGGATCTTGCAGGTGAAGGTGGGACTTCTCCTGGATCTTCTTGAGTTGCCTGATTTTCTTCCACTCTTCACTGCGAGATTTCGCTGAAGGGATGATTTCCAGATGTGTATTTTTATTTCCCTCTCCCCTGACCTTCAAGAATGCTCCGTGGCTTTTGGCCAATAGGGTCATGAGTTGGGTTCAAAGCCTTCAATGAGGTTGAGCCAGCACCTTTTGCTGTTGCCATGCCAGCGAGGTATGAAGTGCACATCCTCAGGTATTGGCTGGAAACCAAGATGCCAGAAAGTCTGATCGACACCCCTCCAATACATAACCCTTGTGCTGGTTATAACAAATTTTCTCTGAACCTTTGTGACCCCTTTGATATTGGTTTCCACTATTCTCTGTAGCTGCTGGCTGCTGTCTCAATTAATTTGGCCAATTTCTCTGGCTATTGGCCAAATCAGAACGTCCATTTTGGGCCCATATTCGCTTGACCACTTTATGTAAGCCGGATTGGATAAAGATGTCCTTCCAAATAAGTGAACCAATGAATAATAATCAATGGTAATTTAATCGTCAACATTACTGAGACAGGTTTTCAATTTCAGATTCATTTACCGAATATAAATTCCATCAGCTACCTTTGTGGAATTTGCATGTGTCCCCTAAGCATTAAGCTGGGCCTCTGGATTGCTCATCCAGTGAAGTTACCACTACAAATTGTACACCATCCTGAGCTATAAATAGATCATCATTCTTTGAGTGCCATTGGGTCAAAATCATGGAACTCCATCCCTAAAGTCTATCTACAGCAAAACAATCCTCAGTGGTTCAAGAGGCAGCTCACCTACATTTTTAAAAGGGAAACTGGGAAGGGGGAACCTGCTGACCCCAGTAAAGCCCATATCCCATGAATGAGTAAAATTACAGTCACTCTCGCTCCCAATGATAATTAGATAAGGTCTAGTCATCATCAGTCCTGGCATAATGCAGATGATGTGGACATCTCAGTGGTAGACCATTAATATTTTCAGGGCAACTGTCAGCCTTGGTAAATAGTAGAAATGTAGGGGTTGTGGTGTGCAAGCCTTTCTCACAGGGCAGTGTAGGCAAGAAGATTGAGGAGAAAGTGAGGTCTGCAGATGCTGGAGATCAGAGCTGAAAATGTGTTGCTGGAAAAGCACAGCAGGTCAGGCAGCATCCAGGGAACAGGAGAATCAACGTTTCGGGCTTAAGCACTTCTTCAGGAATCGGTTGAAATCTTTGAGGAGAAAGTGAGGTCTGCAGATGCCGGAGATCAGAGCTGAAAATGTGTTGCTGGGCAGGTCAGGCAGCATCCAGGGAACAGGAGAATCGACGTTTCGGGCATAAGCCCTTCTTAAGGAGAATGAGGGACCTGTACTTTGGAGGAAGCTAGAAAACTGGATGAGTAATTGGTCAAAAGGGAGAAAGGTGAACGAGGACTTAAAGGTAATCATTTTCTTTAAGAGTGATTAGGAAGTAGATAATGGAATTAGAACAAGATTCAGAATGGAATCACATTTTTTTGCAGTGTTTATCAACAGCTTGGAAGCAAGCATTGAGGGATTGGTGTCAAAATTTGGAGGGGCATGAAAATGAGAGATTTGGTTTATTTTGCACATTTTGATAGTGATAAGATAGGGAAAGTGTTAAAATAAGTTCTTTCTTACTGCATTAATACAGCCATTTCCCTCATTCACAATGTCTTGTTTTATATTCCCTCTCAAGTTAATTGAAGATAAGCTCTCTAAGTGCATGTAAGAAGCAGTTGAAGAGGATATCTTGCTGACTCAAACCAAAATTTCTGGACTTGTGAAGCATTTTCATGAGAGACACCAAGTGAAAATTATTGTCTCCAGGATGGAGCAATGTATAGGTAGAAATAAGAAAGGACTTAAGATAACAATAAGTTGTCTGCTTGATTCGAGACAGAAGTTGTGTAACAAGGAATTAAGTGCCCATGCTTAATATAACAAACTTTGAAAGAGCGACCAGTGAATTAGACCTGCCCTGAAAGTAACTTCTACTATGTATGGAGGAAGAATATTTCTCTCCAATGAACTCTATGACACCTCCCAGCACTCAGAATAGATTTGACCATGATCTGTCCTTTTCCTTCATTAGTCCAAGGGTTTCAATGAAAATCATAATCTAGAAATCAAGAATAAACATCATGTTATATTATTGAACTAGTAATCTAGAGAATGTGAGTTCAAATTTCACCATGAGAATTTTATTTTTCTTTCAAAAATGTGAGAAGAAAATGTATGTATCAGTAAAAAGAAAAAAAAAGTTACATTATTCAAAACCCATGAGATTCATTCATGTCCTATAGATTGTTACAAGATAGGATTCAAGTTCCAGAATTATGTGGTTCACTGTTAACCATCCTCCAAAGTAGTTTCGCAAATCAATTACTGTGCCTGAATCTCTCACCATGTAATTTTGGATCCTTATTGTTATTTTTGATTCAGTGATACACTTCTCTGCTTTGTGAACCTGTGCAGCATAGAAGGAAATCAGCAGATGAATGATTGAATAACATAATTGTCTAAAATCAAATAATTTTACATTAATTTAGCCTGGAATTAGCTTGAATAAACCTGTTCCAACATTTGACTAACACCTGTGAGGCAGATGGAATGTGAATACTGACTTTTTGACTCAGAGGCAGAGACACTATCATAATGTCACAATAATCTTTCCACTCTCAGCCTTGATTACAGAATACTTGAAGGATACATTAGGGACAAAGCATTAGGGAGACATATCCATATTAAGCAGCCCAAAAGGTTGTGCATGAGGAAAATGCCAAATTCTAAGTTCCTAATTAAATCTTGGAAGTGAGAACAGGGATATCACTAAACTAACTGGATTAAACACTTGCAACCCTTCTGGAAAATCCATTCACAGTCAATGGCTGGAGACTGCAGTCTATTCTCAGGCCGTGTCAGTACTGGGACATGGGGCCTTGGGCTCAGTCCAGGTGGCAATTCCTCACAATGGGACAGAGTGGTGCCATGAGGTATCTGGGCAGAGGAAGGAAGAACCACATCTACATGACCCCACCCACCCCTCAGGACATTGCAGAGGTACCTGTACTCTTCCACCCCCAGCCCGCCTGCCACCCTCAGCACTGTGCCAAGCTCAAACAGAGGATTATGTACCTGCTGCTGGGACTGGGCACAATTGGAATGTCCAGGCCCTTGAAAGACGAAGCAATGTATAGGTGGAAATAAGAAAGGACTTAAGATAACAATAAGTTTTTTGCTTGATTGGAGACAGAAGTTGTGTAACAAGGAATTTAGTGCCCATGCTTAATATAATGAACTATTTGAAAGAGCGACCAATGAATCAGACCTGCCCATCCAAACCTTTAAGGTCAACAGGCTCCAGTCTAGCACAGGCTCTCTCCATCACAGCCTGGTACTGCATCAAGACATGGTGGGAGGGAAAGAAATGAGAAGACCTTCTGAGGGGACATAGTAACACGAGTACCACTTCACTGTCAATACTTTATCACATTTATGAATAAACATTCCCTTTTCACCATCAGGTGAGGGAGTGAGTGAACCCCTGTCCTGCTGCATTTAAATGATTAATGTTACGGAGCCTTGCCATCCTTCACACTACACAAGGTTTTAAGGTCCAAGGTGTGAAATGACCAGCTCATTCACCAGGCGCTGGTTGTGAGGACCTGGGAGCTGATTGTTACTTTGGTGATGAGGGTGAATCCTTCCAGGTTACAGAGCATGGCTTGTGTATCACAGCAATGAGTGGGATTGATTCCTGATGTTGCAGAATGTAGCCAAGAAGGCCTGGGACCAGAGCTTGTTGTCCACACTGTAAGTTAATGAGCACCTAGTGCTCATAAGAGGCTTTCATCAGGCCTGTACGGGTGTCTGTGAAATATCCTTGACGTTTGAGAGAGCTTATATCATTCAGAAATGAAACCTCCGCCATCACAGAACAAAACTTTTACTCTATCCTCTCTGGCTATAGTGGCAACCATTTTCATCTCTAATACTGCCTTGTTTTTACAGCACAATGGAAGGAACCAGCAGTCAGTCCTCACACAGAGAGACTCAGGCTCAGTATCTTGCTTTTGGTGAATTCCTAAATGTATACCATTCCTTTCAGTAGCCTGCCCTATCAGGCCCATTGGCTTTGAACTTTCCCATCTTCTCACCCAATTCATCTAACTCTTCATCTCCCCAAATCTACTCTTCTAGACAAAGGCACATCGAGTCAACCTGTTAGATATAGCCCAGTAACCAGACCTAGAGGTGTGGAAGCCCTGCCTGTGACTGCCCTGATTGGACTGATATTAGATGCTGCCCTTGACTGAGTGTACCAGGACCCCCTGACTGAAAGGTGTCTCCCTTAACGTGATTGAGGAGTACTCTCCTTAGGCTTTGAGACATGACCATTTGGTTGGCATCTACATGCCTGGCATATGGTGCAGGCGTGAGATTGATGTCACACAGTGAGATATAACAAGGGCGGGTCAAGACATGAGATTTTAAACTCTGACTGAGGGGGCAAAGTGAGAAAAGGTAAGGCAGAGCATTGAAGTAGATACAAAATGTCCCTATATCCAAAGTGGCATTTCAATGGAATTCCACTCAAAGAGCGCTGGACTGTGAGTAAGTCAGAGATGGACCATACTAAAGTGGTGAGTCTGGTATGTATCTGGTGTCAGTGTACAGGGGGTGTATGTAGTGTCTGCCCATGGACCGTGCCCAAAGATGTTGCTGACTGAGGTCCAAGATGGACACCTGCAGGAGTAAGCGGTGAGCGGGAATAACCCGGTAACTGACTCATTTAGCTCAGTTGGGTGGATGGCTGGCTTATGTTGATTGACACCAACAACAGAAGTTAAATTCTCACACCAGCTAAGGTTACTCTGAAGGAATCTTCCTCTCAAACTCTCCACTCGCCTGAGGCATGGTGACCCCCAGATTAAAGCACCATCAGTCATCTCTCTCTAAAAAGAGAGCATCCCCATGGTCTGGTAAGTCTATGGCTTTACCTTTACTGTCCAGTTTCTATTTGGTTGGTGGGAAAATGGGAAACAGCATATTTATTGGACAAGATCATATAATAATGAGATGTTAATGCATGCAGACGAGTGTTTCACTGCTTATTAGCGAGAATCTTGTTCTGCCATTCCAGATGTGGTTAGAAAATGGGACTTTTCACTCTCTCTATATGAAGCATTCAACTTTCTCATCATTGTCCTTGTCGTTCAGGGGCCAGGAAGATTCTGTCCTATGTTGATCAGAATATAGTTCAAATGTAAGTTTTCAAGTGAGCCAAATGCTGAAAGACCATTTGCTCAATGAGATCATAGAATTCCTATAGTGCGGAAGTAAGCCATTCGGCCCATCGAGTCCACACCAACCCTCTGAAGAACACCCACCCCCTAGTCTATCCCTGTAACCCGCTGCGTTTCCCATGGCTAACCCACCTAGCCTGCAGATCCCTGGAAAGTACCAGCAACTCAGCATGGTCCAATTACTTAACCTGCATATCTTTGGGAGGAATTCAGAACACTCAGAGGAACCCATGCAGACACAAGAGAATGTGCAAACTCCACACAGACAGTCACCTGAGGATGGAATTGAACTTGGCTTCCTGGTGCTGTGAGGCAGCAGTGCTAACCATTGAGCCACTGTGCCACCCTAGGTAAACTCAATAGCCTAGCCCTTGTCACCTTTTCTGTTCCTGTCCTCTTTGAGAGTCTCTAAATGCTGATGTATTCATCAGGGTGGGTGATGGCCTAGCGGTATTAGGCCCAGGTAATGGTCTGTGACCTGGGTTCAAATTCTGCCATGCCAGATGTTGCAATTTGAATTCAATAAAGGAAATCTGGAATCAAGAGTCTAATGATGACCATGAACCACTTATCAGGGGAAAATCCCATCTCGTTCACTAATGTCCTTTAGAGAAGGAAGCTGCTATCCTTACCTGGTCTGGCTTACATATGACTCCTGACCCACAGCAATGTGGTTAACTCTTAACTCCTCTCTGGGCAATTATGGATGGACAATAAATGCTGGCCTAGGCCATGAATGTATAAAACAAAATTCAGAGCCATGGCTTAATTGAGTAATTAATTTAGCAATTGAAAAAAATAGAAAACGTTCTTGTAAGAGGAGAGATTACATGAGTTTGGTAATGAATCCAAGGTCTATTAAATGTCTAGGCTCAAATGTATGAATTTGTTGGAATTGCTGGAGGGTTACTAGTCTCAAAACAAGATTTTTCTCCATAGATGCTGTCAGACTCGCTGACTTTCTCCAGCAATTTCTGTTTTTGTTTCAGGTCTTCAGCATTCGCAGTTCTTTGCCTTATTTCAATACTTGAAATGGCAGGTGACAGACAAGGACAAAGTTCGGAGCCAGAGTGCAGAAGCCAACTGATAAAGGCTGTATTCCAAAGAAGTCCATATTGGACTCAAAGCATTAACTCAGTTTCTTTCTCCATAGATGCTGCCAGTTTCTCCAGCCCTTGCTGTTTTTATTTCAGACCTCCAACATCTGCAGCACTTTTATTTTATTTACAGAGACTGGTCAATTCTTTTCCCTCTCTGAATCTTCTAATATAGCAATTTGGATGAAAGAGAGCCAGATTACTCTTAAATAGGAAAAAGGAAGTGGACCGCACTGTCAGAAACAGAACATTCCAGTGAACAGACTCTACATTGCAAAGTGTATGCAACAGACTTCCATTGTGCAGAAGCTTTTACATATCTTTTCTCGACACTGCCAGTGAATTTAATGCTCTTAATTGCTGGCAGTTTAAAATTCTAAATCTATTTTCAAATCATTGCTTATTTGTATTTTTTTCAAATGGGCATATATCTTGTATCATGTGGGCTAAATGGTGTCCTGATCCTACTCAGTTTGGAAAGCATCAATGTCCTAATGGTCAACACTGACTTAAAGCAAAGTAGGTTATGAGGAGCATTAATTGTCATGTTTTGAAATGTAATCCCTGAAATACAGAAGGCAGCAGATCCAATAATAACATTTAAAAGGGGTTTGGATTACTTTTTTTGAAAGCTGTACAGTCACAGATCTGTGAGATTAGAGCAGGTGTGTTGAATTAATAAAAACCAAAAGAACACATATGCTGAAAATCAGAAACAAAAACAGAAATTATTGGAAAAACTCAGCAAGTTTGGCAGCAACTGTGGAGATAAATCAGAATTAACGTTTCAGGTCCAGTGACCCTTCCTCAGAACCCATGGCCCATGGCAGAACACTTAAAAAGCAGGACTGGAAAGTTGAACACTTTTTCATTATTTCTTTATTCTTCTGCCTTTTACATTCAATGATTTAGTTTATATTTGTGTGTGTTAAGAAGGTATTGGAGAATGACAACAGTTATACAACACTTCTCATTGAATTTTGTAATAAAACAAACTTGTCAGTAAATAACACAAATCAAATCAAATGAGCATAGCACGACAATGACAATTGTGCAGCATTGTACCTCAGCTTCCTGAGACAAGCCTTACTCGACTAACACAAAGCAAGCTGATGGAGTGAAAATGAAATGATCGTCTTGCAAGCAACACCTTTGATCTTTCAATGGATCTGTAATTTCTTACCATATTTTACTTCTCCACTCCTGTTAACAGTTCACCTATTCCCCATCCCACTGGCTACATAATTCCTTTTGGGAAAACAGAAGTAATGCTTTATTTTCCAAATTAACACCATCACGTATAAATGCTGTGGAGCTGTGGAGCAGAAACTGTGAGGGTGTTGCAATCAAACAGCTCTTGACTGAGTTTAACATTTCAATCTTACCTACATATCTCATAAGGTGCAGCCAAGCCAATAAATTATAAACAGTTTTCTAGCCATCCAGGATCTTGAAACAATGATTAAGTGATATGACAACACATCCCAGTCTACATTACCAAGGATGAGCAAATAATTTAAACTTCAGAACAGCAAATTAGATTATAAAGTTTGCTAAGGTTTCCTTTCATACTGTTTCTGCACAGTTAGATCAAAAGAAAATAACTTAATTAAGCTGAAAAGACATTATGTCCAACATCTCCGAAAAGGCACATGGGACGCAATCTTACCCTTCAAAAGTTTCATTAATATAAAAAATTCATTATTTCTTTCAATAATGACTTTTGTTTTACAAATCCAGCATTAAAAGAAAGTACATCTAATCATTTCCCTTAATAATTATGCAATGTGCTTTATAAATAGCAAAATACTTTGAAAGGAGTTATAAACGTTAGTCTCTCAAATGATACCTCCCCAAACCCTCATGCAAATATTAATTGCAAATAACTGTTCATAGAATCCCTAAAGCAGGGAAGCAGGTCATTCAGCCCATCAAGTCCACACTTCCGAGGAGCATTCTACCCAACCCATCCCGCTACCCTGTCCCTGTAACCCTGAATTTCCCATGGGCTAATCCACCTAACCTACACATCTTTGAACTGTGGGAGGAAACCAGAGCACCTGGAGGAAACCCACGCAGACACGGGGAGAATGTGCAAACGCCACACAGATAGTCTCCCGAGGCTGGAATCGAACCCAGGTCCCTGGTACTGTGAGCCACCATGCTGCCCACAAGTTGTTCAGAACAATTTCTATCTACAAACTTCAGAGAAGATGTGTTTACCTTGGAATTCTGCAGTCTTTCGATGGAGCATTTGGGGTTTCATCAATGGGAATACTTCCACCCTGCACCCAGGATCCGTCCCACATTAGGTATTAAGATCATAGACATAGCTGATGTTCACAGCACTGTCTGAATGAAAATACTGGAGAATTTTGAGGGTGATGGATTTTGGATCTTGGGAACATGGACGGACCATTTTCCCCTTGCACTAGTTTTGTCATTCAATGAGCATGTTCTTGATTTGTACCCTCAACTCCACAGACTTGTCTTAACTCCATACATTATCCAACAGATCTAACATTGATCTCAGGTCTGTAAGCTCCAATTGGCCCAGTAATTCACAGATTCCCTGTTTCAGAGGGGAGAGATTTCCACCTTTTCACTGCCGTTTGTATGCAAAGTTCCTCCTTAGAAATCAAAATCAGTTGAAAATACCAACTGGTCATTAACAAGTACTTACTGGAGCTAACAGGCCATTAGATTTAACAGGACACAAACTGAACTAACCTGTCATTGCAACTGGAAGGTGATTAGCATTCCCACTTGCCCAGTTATTTTAATTAAAACATTTGAGGGCTCTTATGGCCCAGTGGTGATGTAGCTACCGATGAGTCAGAAAACCTGGCTCGCACTCCTCAGGGATACGATCACCTACGTGCAGGACAGAGGGTTGGATACCTGCCTGATCAGTCTGGACCAGGAGAAAGCCTTTGACAGGATATCACACAGGTATATGAGAGATGTTCTCTCCAAAATGGGCTTTGGGGAGGGAATCTGTAATTGGATCAGACTGCTCTACACCAACATTGTCAGTGCAGTCTCAATCAATGGGTGGGAATCAGATAGCTTCCCAGTCAGATCTGGAGTCAGGCAGGGCTGCCCTCTCTCTCCTGCCTTGTTTGTGTGCTGCATAGAGCCATTTGCCGAGCCTATCAGGAAGGATGCGAGCCGGAGAGGGGTGACTATTCCTGGCAGCAGGGGCCTGCAGGTCAAGGCTCCCCTGTACATGGATGACATCGCCATTTTCTGCTCGGATCCGCTGACCGTGCGCAGACTCATGTGCATATGTGACCAGTCTGAATAGGCCTCTGGGGCCAAGGTAAACTGAGGCAAGAGCGAGGCCATGCTCTTCAGAACTGGGCCGACCAATCCTCGATCCCCTTCACCGTCAGGACCGACCACCTGAAGATGCTGGGTATTTGGTTCGGGGGGGCTGGAGCGTGTGCCAAGTCTTGGGAGGAGTGTATCAGCAAAGTGAGGCAGAAACTGGGCAGATGGAAGCTACGGTCGCTCTCCATCGCGGGAAAAAACCTGGTCATCAGGTGTGAGGCACTGTCATTGCTGTTATACGTGGCACAGGTCTGGCCTATTCCCAGAACCTGTGCCGCTGCAGTCACCCGGGCCATCTTCCAGTTCATATGGAGGTCCTGTCCTTCGTGGAGAAATTAATGAAGAGAAACACCTTTGACCACAAGTCCATCCTGAAGTGGTCAGCACGTAGTGTCCTTGAGACCCTTCGGGAAAAGGAGAGGGCGGATCCTATCGAGCGGTTCCCTGAGCAGACTGTCAAAGCCATTTGGCAGAGTGCCTCATCGCCAGAACTTTCCAACAAGCACCAAGACATGGCTTGGCTGGTGGTGAGAAGGGCTCTGCCTGTGAGATCCTTTATGCACGCCCGGACTCTCAACCGCACCACACGCTGCCCTTGAAGCGGCTGCGGGGGGGACAAGACTGTCACACACCTCCTTCTGGAATGTGCCTATGCAGAGGAAGTCTGGAGAGGAATGCAATGGTGTTTGTCGTGGTTCGTCCCGAGCAGCGCCGTGACGCGGGACCCCATGCTCTACGGCCTGTTCCCCGGGACGCACACCGAGACGAACATCAACTGTGCCTGGAGGATCATCAACTCGGTGAAGGACGCTCTCTGGGTGGTCCGAAACCTGTTGATCTTCCAGCTGAAGGAGTCGACCCCGACTGAGCGTTGCAGACTGGCACATTCCATGGTCCAGGACTGCGTGTTGAGGGACGCGCTAAAGCTTGGGGCAGCTGCCGCCAAGGCACGGCGGGGAAAGACCACTGTGTAACATCTGCCTGCCTAAAGAAGAACAGGGGGCCCGCGCAGTCATTTGGGCTCTGCTGACGCCTCAGCTAAAAATGTAATCGTACAGACCTGTAAATAGGAATGATTACTCTGTTTCGGTATGCAAAGAAACGGAATGTTTACATATATATGGCATGTCCAATTGTATAGATCATCAAAGTATTTTATGAATAAAGTATATTTTTGAAATAAAAAAAAATGAGTCAGAAAACTTGGCTCAAGTCCTAGTCACTCTTAAGTCATGTTATAACATTATTAGGAAGACATTTAGAAGTGAAATCTGAAACAAACACAGAAACTTTTGGGAAATTCAGCAGATCGAGCAATCTTTACGGAGACAGAAACTGAGTCTGGACTTGAATCGTTAACTCTGTTTCTCCCTCCACAAATCTTGCCAAATCTGCTGAGTTTCTCAAGCTCTTTTTGTGTTTTTCTTCTGTTCTGAATCCTCCCTGCGCAGTGTCCCTGAGGGGTGCAAATCCTGTCTTAAATCCAGTAATTGGCTGTGGGGCTGACAGTGTTCCCTTTTGTAGGCACCATCTGAAATCCCTGCCTTCCACCAGGAAATCTGGCCCAGTATAGAACTTTAGTTAGGTCACATTTGAAATTTTGTGTCCAGTTCTGGGTGCCACACTAACAGAGTCAGGTAGAGGCTTTGGAGAGGGTACAGAAAAGATTTGCCGGGATGTAGAACATAGAACATAGAACAATACAGCACAGAACAGGCTCTTCGGCCCACGATGTTGTGCCGAACATTTGTCCTAGCTTAAGCACCCATCCATGTACCTATCCAATTGCCGCTTAAAGGTCGCCAAAGATTCTGACTCTACCACTCCCACAGGCAGCGCATTCCATGCCCCCACCACTCTCTGGGTAAAGAACCCACCCCTGACATCTCCCCTATACCTTCCACCCTTCATCTTAAATTTATGTCCCCTTGTAACACTCTGTTGTACCCGGGGAAAAAGTTTCTGACTGTCTACTCTATCTATTCCTCTGATCATCTTATAAACGTCTATCAAGTCACCCCTCATCCTTCGCCATTCCCATGAGAAAAGGCCTAGCACTCTCAACCTATCCTCGTACGACCTATTCTCCATTCCAGGCAACATCCTGGTAAATCTTCTCTGCACCCTCTCTAGAACTTCCACATCTTTCCTAAAGTGGGGTGACCAGAACTGCACACAGTACTCCAAATGTGGCCTAACCAAGGTCCTGTACAGCTGCAACATTACTTGCCTGGTTTGGAAGGTATTAGCCTTGAAGAGAGATTGGACAATTTGTTTTCACTTTAATGTCGAAGGATGAGGGGTGACCTGATAGAAGTTTACAAAACTTCTGTGGAGGAACAGAGGGATCTGGGTGTGCAAGTGGATAGGGTTGTTAAGAAAGCATATGGTGTTTTGGCTTTCATTAACAGGGGTATTGAGTTGAAGAGCCGCGAGATTTTGCTGCAGCTCTACAAGTCCCTGGTGAGACCACACTTAGAATATTGTGTCACATTCTGGTTGCCCTACTATAAGAAAGTTACAGAGGCTTTGGAGAGGGTGCAAAGAAGGTTTACCAGGATGCTGCCTGGACTGGAGGGCTTGCCTTCTGAAGAAAGGTTGAATAAGTTCAACCTTTCTCTCTGGAGAGAAGGAGGAAGAGAGGAGACCTGATCGAGGTGTACAAAATAATGAGAGGAATAGATAGAATCAATAGCCAGAGACTTTTCCCCAACACAGGATTGACTGGTACGAGGAGTCATAGTTTGAAGATATGAGGAGGAAGGTATAAAGGCGACATCAGAGGCAGGTTCTTTACGCAGACAGTTGTGAATGCATGGAATGCGTTGCCAGCTGAGGTGGTGGAAGCGAAGTCATTGGGGACATTTAAGTGACTGTTGGACATGCACATGGATAGCAGTGAGTTGAGGGGTGTGTAGGTTAAGTTACTATATCTTACATTAGGATTAAGTCTCGGTACTACATCATGGGCCTAAGGGCCTGTTCTGTGCTGTATTTTTCTATGTCCTAAAATTATGAGAGGCATGGATGGAACAGATAGTCAGAGTCTTTTTCCCAGGGTAGAAATGTCAATTACTAGGGGACACAGGTTTAAGGTAAAAGGAGGGGAATTTAAAGGAGATGTGAGAGGCATTTTTTAAATAGAGAGTAATAAGTGCTTGAAATGTGTTAGCAGAGAAGGTGATGGATATAATAGCAACATTTAAGGGGCATCTTGATAGATGTAAGTTCTGAATGAGGGTCATTGGACCCAAAACGTTAACACAGATGCTGTTGAGCTTATCCAGCAATTTCTGTTTGTTGTTGACACATATATGAATAGGTATTGAATAGAGGGAAACAGACTGCATAGAGGAAAACGGTTTTTAGTTTAGGAAGGCCTAATGTGTCAGTGCAATCTTGGTGCGCTGAAAGGACATGTTCCTGTGCTGTATTGTTCTTTGTTCATTTAATTCAGTCCCCTGACTCTGAGAATATCCGCTTCCCAAACACAGGGATGTCTTCTGCAAGGTACTTTTATTTTCCTGATGGCTCCTCGCCTGTGCTTTAAAGAATGCGAAGTTAGTCACATTCACAGAAAACGCTAACAGATAGAATAATTTAAAAGCTGTCTAAAATTGAAAAGGAATAGGGAAAACAAAAACAAACATGGGCCAGCTTTTCTAGTTCGGGGAGCAGGTTCACGATTTGAATGAGGAAAACGGTGCAAAGGGAGAAACAAGATGAAGGATTTCAAAGGAAGTGATGCCAGAGGAGAAAAAGTTCAAGAGCAGGAGAAGTGAGGCAGCAGGAAAAGAAGGAAAAATTGAAAAGGCTTGACTGCATCAAATCAAGGCTGAAGAAACAATAGGTTTCTTCAATATCTCCTCATTGAGCTCCTGAATGGATTCCAATTCCTTTCCCATTTATCTACCTCTTTAGTGTGTTACTATTGATCCATGAGCAATGCCACAAGAGAATCATTAGATAACATATCCTGCAAAGATATAACTAAAATGAACCAAAACAGCTAGCAGAATTTATGTTGCTCCAAACAATTCTATAATTACCTCCCCTGGGATCTGACATTCCCGTGTTATAATCTCATGCGAGACCCCCCATTTGTAATACAAGCTGCACCATCTTTCTGGCAGAGGAGTTGATATTGATCAAAACTAATGGATGAACATCAAGAGACTCTAAATTAACTGAGGCTGTGGAGAAATCTCTGACAAAGTTAAGGGGCTCCTTCTTTTAACATTCCATCTTTTAATGTTGCATTAATATTTTAGCATTATCCTCCGTGATGAACTCACTAATGGATCTAACCTGGAGCAAAATAAACTTTAATTTGACTGCGAGGCTGCAGAATGGTGTTCGAATTCTTTTCTTAATTACACTAAGAGTGTGAGGGATGTTTTGTTCAGAACCTTTAAACTTTAAATCCAAATATTCTTGTTCTTCAGTCGATACGACTAAAACCATTGGTGGATATCAATTTCAGAAATATATAAGGAGTAAACAAACCAATGTGAATTGACATTTTATTTTACGGCATTGGATATTTGAATGGTGATCATGTATTGCTACTTGATGCCATGTTAAAAAGAAATGACTTGCATTTAGATAACTCCTTCCATGTTCTTAGATCTTCCTGAGACCTTCCTCAACTAATGGGCATTGTTTGCTGAGCAGCGACATCTCTTATTTATCAAATGCCACTGGCAAGCTCCGCACTTGTTGCCCATCCCTAATTGCTCTTAAGCTGAGTGGCTCGCTAGACCAATTGATGACTAACCCCTCTGAGACCATATGACCATAAGATGTTGGAGCAGAAATTAGGCCATTTAGCCCAGCGAGTTTGCTCTGCTATTCAATCACGGCTGATAGATTTCTCAACCCCATTCAACCCCATTTCTTCCAGTAACCTTTGATCCCTTTGATACTCAATAACCTATTGCTATGAGTTTGGATTCATATGTAGGCTGAACCAGGTAAGGAGAGAAAGTGAGGACTGCAGATGGTGGAGATCAGAGTCGAGAGTGTGGCGCTGGAAAAGCACAGCAGGTCAGGCAGCATCCGAGGAGCAGGAGAATCAACGTTTCGGGTGTAAGCCCTTCATCAGGAATTATCTTCATCTCTTCCCTTTATCTCTGAACCAAGTAAGGACAGCTGATTTCCTTCTCTAAAGTACATTATTGAACCAGATAGGATTTTACAACAATCAGTGATCATTTCAATGACTAACTTTCAATTCAAGATTTTATTAATTGAACTTACGTTCCACCAATTCCTCTAGTGGGGTTTGAATCTATCTTCCTAAAGCATTACGTTGGGGGAGGGGGAGGGGGTTGGGGGGAGTGCTGGATTTAGAGCATTGCCACTGAGCCACCATCTCCCCCAGTGTAATAAACATGACAATTCTCACACAGCAAGGTGACATGAGCAGGCATGTGATACAGGGTGGGCCTTGTAGGACTGAGTTAAGGAGAAATGTCTTCACCCAGAGAGAGGTGAGCCTGCGGAATTCTCTGCCACATGAAAATGGTTGAGGCCAAATGTTGAACATTTTCACCAAGGGAGCTAAGTATAGTTCTTATGGCTAAAAGGATCAAAGTGTATGGGTAAAAAGAGGGAGCTAGTTCTGAGTTGAATGATCAGCTATAATTATATTGACTCGCAGAGCAGGGTGGTAAGGCTGAATAATTTACCTATAATCCTATATTCTATGTTTCTAATTTATCTGTATTAGCACTCTTTTTTGTTACATAGGTTTAAAATTACAGCAATTTTTTTTATTATGTTCTTTGTTTTAAAAGTAAAACTTGTTCCAAGCACAAGGAGGAAAATATTATGTAATAAATGGCCTTGACCAACAAATAGACATTAACAGATGTTTGAATTAGTGAGGCACTTGCATCAAATAAACTAAGATGACCAAGTATCAATCATGCAGGCCTGATGGCATGCAGCACCCAAACTGAAACAAATGGGCAAAAACGAAACCATCAAACGTACCTTAATCCTAGCAAGAAGTCATGAATTAACAGAGACAAGCCATAATGAGAAGGGTTGTCCTATGAGCGACTGGCATCAAAAGGAAGATATCAGGAGATTGTGGGAAGTAACATTAGTCAGTGTTCATTACTGTGAAGAATTGAAGACTGACTATACACCTCTTAACCTACTTAGAAATGATCCTGAGTTCATTTAAGCCAATCAAATCTATTGGCATCAGTGACCACAGCTGGAATACTGTGTACAGATCTCAGTTCCTTATCTAAGGAAAGATATATTAGCTCTGGAGACAGAAGATTCACTCAGCTGATAACGGGTATGGAGGGACTGCATTTTGAGAAGAGTTTGAGTAGATTGGGCCTATGATCATTGGAATCTGAAAGGATCAGAGGTGACCATATTGAAACATACAATATTCTTAGATAACTTGACAGGGTAGCTGTGGAAAAGTTGTTTCCCCTTATGGGAGAGTTTAAGACCAGAGGGCACAACCTCAAATTAAGGGGTCACCCATTTAAGACAGAGATGAGGAGGAGTTTTATTTCCCCCAGAGGTTAGTGAATCTGTGGAATTCCTTATCACAGAGAGGTGCTATAACAGGGCAATTAAGAATTTTCAAGACTGAAATAGGCAAACAGCAAGAATATCAAGGGTTATGGAGAAAAGGCTCCTCAAGGTGGAGTTGAGGATTATTATTATCAGACACGATCCCATTGAATGGGAGAACAGACAGGATGGGCTGAATGGCTTATTTCTATTCCTACATTTTTTGGTCTACTTTACCAGTCTGTCTCCTGTTCTCTCAATGGTTAAAGAGTTAAGTGAATAGATAACTATGGGGATTTGAGTTTAAATTGTAATGTGAAGGTTAGAGTAAACAATGAATAGAGATGTTAGCCAGGCAACCTGTACAAAACAGCAGTTTGATCATAAATAAATTGCAAAACTGTTTTATGAACAACTGAAAGGAAATTGTTTCCTTTTGGGAAATTGCTCTGACAGTGAAATCTATTTATAATCATAAAAAAATAGCAATTATCAAAACTTGCCTTTCTGGTTCTAGCCTGAGCATGGAATGTTTCTCACACCAAGGTGTGAAAATCCATTTAAGAAGCTTCCACAAACATACTTCAAATATCTCTGTAAAATAGAACCTGTTGTTGAACTTACTGAGATTTTTCATCAATTTGTTACTTGAAATACTGATAGATGCTCTGTGGCAATTGAAATTTAAATTAGAAGATGCTGGTTTCAAATTAAGAAGCTATTAGTAATGCATTCTATTAATCAAGATGGCATAAGAGTATTGAAAGGACACCTTCTTTTACTTGTAACTGGATTTTGGAAATTGCGTATGTTCTGGACCATGTAGATGTGCATTTGAGTATGCATGATCTTCAGTACTATCTACTGTGTTGAAACTCTACCATGAGATATTAAGGTAAAAATATTAATCATGTTGTTCCAGACTTCATTGACCTTAATGGAAGTTTTAATGCCTTTTCAAGCAAATGCTGTAACACCTCTGGAAAAGATAGTGCAGAGAGCAATTTTGAAAAATATAGTGCTTTTGCAACATTAATTTTAAAACTTCAAGCCTGTGGTTGAGATAAGCAGACAAAAACACCAACTTAAAACCACCTGCAGTGTAACCAAACAGTCGAAGACTCTTCACAGGAATGTTATAAAGTAAAATATGATACCAATCCACACAAGGAGATATTAGATCAGATGACAAAAGGTTAAGAGTATTGGTGTAGGTTTTAAGGAGCCTCTTAAAAGAGGAAGGTTAGGGAGAGAATTGGAGAGGTCATGGAAGAGTATTCCAATGCTTAGGGCCTAGACAACTGAAGCCACACCTCTCAAAGATGGACTAATTAAAATTGGGTGGAGTTAGATAACTGCAGATATCGGAAGTCGATGGGATTTGGAGAGATGGTAAAGATTGGCAGGGCAAGGCCATGGAAGATTTGAATACCAATATGAAAACTTTGAAATCAATGTTTTACTCAACTGGGAGTCAAGTTAGGAGAGCAAGCACAGCAAGATCAGCAGAGTTTTGAACGATTTCAGGTTTACTAGGAATGGAATGTGGGAGACTAGTCAGGAGTGTATTCAAATAGTCAAGTCCAGAAATAATGAAAGAATGACTGAGAATTGCAGCAGCAGATGAGCTGACAGAGGGGTGAGGTTGAGCAGTTTCATGGAAGTGATCTTCAGTGGTCTTAGTAATGGAATAAATAAGCTAGAAAGTTCATCTCTGGGTCAAATGTGACACCAAGATTGCAAAAAGACTGGCTGAACCTGCTGGGGAGAAGGGTGGAGTAAGTTGCTGAAGAATACATAATGCCTTTCTATGGTATTACCCCTAATTTATTGCAGGTATAAACCCATTTATCTTGCTTGGAATAAAATATCACACAAAATATCAGATGACACAAATCTGTTAGTTATATTTTATCACTTCTGTACTGAATTTACACATTACCAGTTCACATTTTGTGAGAGAAAACAACTGTTTATATATCTCTTGCAAAAACTTTGAAAGATTCCCTTCTGAGTGTCGTGTGTGCTGAAGTTGGAAGTGCAGTTATTAGTAAAATGTTTGCAGTTTTTTTGGGACAAAGAGGTTTCGTGCACAGAGGATCTATCTCTCTCCCCAGTGTGTCAAGCAATTGCTATGAGAGCTCAGTATATATTTTGGAACATTGGTTTAATCAAAATGACTTTCTTTCTGTCATTCTTTTGTTACAAAACATTACCTCTGCAGCAGATATTATATGAATTATATAGCTGACAAACAATCCATTCAAAGCTTTCAACTGCAGACACAAGGCCAAGTTTTGTACCTTTAACCGTTTACCTGGAGAATGGCTTTTGAGCAGTATCCTTCCATTAGTACTGTTGAAGCTCTGAATTGTTGAAGCTTTTAAGCAAAATATAACTGAACTGTGGACAAATAATAATGAGACAACTTGGAGTTTTATACCATAGACAACACATAAGCTGCCTTATAGACCTTATTATAGGTCAGTAGCATCTGAGGAGTTTTGATTTTATGAAAAAGTTTGCAATTTTATTGGAAAGAAATGGAGTAACATCTCTGCAAAGGGACCTTTCAGACAAGCACTTTAAGCTATTGTAGTTTTCTCTTTTTCATCTTGGCTGAAACATTGAATAGAAGGAACTAAGACACCGCTGGCCACTGGGGAACTTTTTTTTAGAAAGAAAGTTTCTTTGCATTCATAAAGCAATTTCATGACATTCCAAGACACTTTACAATGAACAATATTCTTTTGAAATGCAGTTATCGTGGAAATGTGTGCAAGCACTTTAGATAAGCATGATCTGTTTTAGCAAAATTGGGTGAAGGACGAATGTTGATCTGGACTGATGTTCCGTCAAAGCTGAGTTTGTGTCCAATTGCACTTAATATGCAGTCCACACTCAAATTGCTGAGGCTGCCCGAATGCACTAATAATTATAAGGTACTATGAATTTAAATGAATATGCCTTAGGCACAGCAACACAAATTTACAGGATATGTTAGTCAGAGCACCAACAAGAGTCTGCTGCCTGCTTTTGGAAAGTACTATGGAACTGAATAGGCAGCACTGTGGCTCAGTGGTTAGCACTGCTGCCTCACAGCACCAGGGGCCTGGGTTCAATTCCAGCTTCAGGTGACTGTGTGGAGTTTGCACATTCTCCCCGTGTCTGTGCGGGTTTCTTCCGGATGCTCCGGTTTCCTCCTACATTCCAAGGATGTGCAGGTTAGGTGAATTGGCCATGTTAAATTGCCCACAGTGTTCAGGAATGTGTAGGCCAGGTGCATCAGTCAGGGGTAAATATGGGATAATACGGTAGGGCCGAGAGTGTGGTGCAGGAGGACTGACACTGAGTGCGGACTGGAGATTGAGTCGAGAGTGTAGTACTGGAAAAGCACAGCTGATCAGGCAGCATCTGGGGAGCAGGAGAATCAATGTTTCGGGCATCAGCCTTTCATCAGGAATGAGGACTCGACGCTGACCTCCAGCATCAGCAGTCCGCACTTTCTTCTAATAGAGTAGGAGAATGGGTCTGAGTGGGTTACTCTTCAGAGGGTTGGTGTAGACTTGTTGGGCTGAAGGGCCTGTTTCCACTCTGTAGGGATTCTAAGATTATAAAATGAATCTCACTGTCATACTTTATCCAAAGTATCCTTTTGAGAATAGAGCAGCCCTTCAATCTTCAACTAATCTATTCAAGAGCTACACTGGATTGTGAATTGGTGAATTTCAGACACCATGCAACCTCTCCTCTCCCCCACACTGGAGCCCCTTCCCTGAAAAACCTACACCAGGTTTCCTTTAGTGCTTCTACTATCAACCATGTGGAATAGCTTCTCCTCGTCTTGAACTGGGGTCCTGAGGAGGGGTCACCGGACTTGAAATGTTAACTCTGATTGCTCTTCACTGATGCTGTCAGACTCAGTGAGCTTCTCCAGTAACTTCTGTTTTATTTCTGATTTACAGCGACCACAATTCTTTCGGTTTTTATTCAAACACTTTCGATGTTTTATTCTATCCTCTAAAAATACTGCTTTTTGGTAAGGATGATAAGAAAAGGGGATACAGATTTCCTAGTACAGTTACAGGAACAGAGAGCAGCACACGCATGTGCAACAATCTTTGAAGGTAGCAGGACACAGAGTGAGGTTAGCAAATCACAAGGGATCTTAGGCTTCATACTCCAGTGATGGAATTTGAATATTGATTCTCCAATTGCACTGCAATCATATTAAACAACCAGTGTTATGTTAGGCACCTTAGGAAATGTGAGATTTTGCAGAGCTTATTTACCAGAGCGATTCCAGGCTTGAGTGGGTTTTAGCTACAAAGTTGGTTTGGTGAAGCTGCAATGAGATTAGATTCCATGCAGTATGGAAACAGGCCATTTGGCCCAACAAGTCCACACTGACCATCTGAAGAGTAAAGCACTCAGTCCCATTCCCCTGATGAATGCATCTAACACAATGGGCAATTTGACATGGCCAATTCATCTAACCTACACATCGTTGGACTGTTGGAGGAAACCGGAGCACCTGGAGGAAACCCATGCAGACATTGGAGAATGTGCAAACCCCACACAGCTAGTCGCCCGAGGCGGGAATCAAATCCAGGTCCCCGGTGCTGTGAGGCAGCAGGGCTAGCCACTAAGCCACCATGCCACCCACCCTATTCCCGTTGTTCTCAATTGAGAGATTTGTTTGAGGTGTACGAGCCTAGTAGCAATTTGGATAAGAAAGACAAGGAGAAGCTCTTCCACATGGTTGATCTTAGAAGTGCTAAGGGAAACATGGTTAAGGTTTCAGTGCAGGTTTTTCAGGTGAGGGGGACTGGTGTGGGGGAGGGGAGAGGTTGCATGCTGGCAGGAGTGGGAGTTGGGGGGACAGTGAGTGGTTGTGAGAAGGAAAAGTTTTCTGTATTGGTAGAAGTTATTGCCCATAGACTGGCAGTGTCAAAGTTCGTAAATGATTTCAAAAGGTAGTGGGAAAGATACTAAAGGAAATATGTGTTCAGGATAACGGGGATAGGTGGGGCCTGGAACTAACTAAATTACTTGACAGAGACCCAGCATGGACTCAAAGAGTCAATGGCCCAGCTTCTAAGCCATGAAAATCTGATATTTCGTTGAATCATAGAGATGTACAGCATGGAAACAGACCCTTGGGGTCAATTTGTCCACGCTTAACAGATATCCTAAACTGATCTAGTCACATTTGCCAGCACTTGGCCCATATCCCTCTAAACTTTTCTATTCATGTATCCATCCAGATGTCTTTTAAATGCTTGTACCAGCCTCCACCACCTTCTTGGGCAACTCATTCCATACATATACCTTTTAAATCTTTCTCCTCTCACCTTAAACCAATACTCTCTAGTTTTGGACTCCCATACCCTGGGGAAAAGACGTTTGCTATTCACCCTATCTGTGCCCCTCATGATCTTATACACCTCTACGAAGTCATCCCTCAGTCTCTGACACTCCAGTCAAAATAGCCTCAGCCTATTGAACCTCTCCCTATAGCCCAAACCCTCCAAACATAGCAACATCCTTGTAAATCTTTTCTGAACTCTTTCAAGTTTAAAAACTTCTATTGAAGACTGTTACTCACTGACAAATGTTGACATACTTTGAAATGGATGGAGTAATATATCCAACAAAGGAGCAGACAAACTGGCAACAAAGCCAAATGCACCCAGTTTTGGGCATGGTGTGATCTCAAATTATAAGTACCAGGCTTGGTTCTGTTGAGGCAGCCAGTTTGTCAGCTTTGCGTCATAATTTCCATGACTGCGAGGTTCAACCCAACCCTCACTATGCCAACTGTATGCTGATTATGGTGTGAATGTGGGTGTGTGTATATGTGTCTGTGTATGTGTGTGTGGGGGTAGGGGTGATGGTTGGAGGGGGGAGGCTGCCTGCCTCCTATCAAGGAAGAGCTGAGCTCTCATCAAACAGAAGCTGCTGCCGACTGTCTGTGGGGGATGTGGCTAAAGGTGATGCCCAATAAATTGAACAAAAAAATGGCTGTGCTAAATGTAAAATAGAGGTAATAGAGGGATGAGGGCTGAGTTAACAGGGTGGACTGTGAAGGATGCTTGGGAGACAAGATGGTTGGCAACTATTTAAGAAAACAGTTTGCAACTCACAGCAAAACTATCCCAGTGAGGAAGAAGGATTTTAGAGAGGGGAAGAATCAACCATGGATAACCAGGGAGTTTAAGGGTGGTATTAAATTGAAAGAAATATATAATTCAATATAGATTAGATACTCTTAGAGGATTGGAAAAGTATTAAAAGCCATCAAAAGATGACCAAAAACCAGGAAGGAAAACAAACAATAAGCGCAAATTGCAAGCAATATCAAAACAGACAGTAACAACTTTGTTAGATCAATAAAATGGGAAAGAGAGAGGCAAGGTGAACATTGGCCCCCTTAGAGAATGGGGCTGGGAAATAAAAGGAACCAGGAATGGGTAGAGTCATTGAAGAAATACTTTTCACCAGCCTTAATGGTAGAAGACATTAATAGAATTCCAAAAATATCAAATACCAAATGGGCAAAAGGGAGGTATGCAATAAACATAATTACTAACACTAGATGAAAAGATGCTCAAGAAACTAATTGGTCTAAAGGCTAATAAACCTTCTGGCTGTGATGGGTCACATCCAAGTTTAAGAGAAAAGGCAAAAGCTTGACTTATTGAATATAATGTGGGAATTGTGTGCTTATTCACTTTGGCAGGAAGAACAGACCAGCTGAATATTATTTAAATGTAAGAGAACATGCAGAAAACTGTAGAATCAAAGGTGCCATTTGGATAGCACTTTTTATAATGCACCATCACCTTGCAATGGGCAACTGGTGTGTATCTGTGCAATCCTGCAGGGAAACGCCCACACTGTTGGGACTCTCAGTACGTCAACCAAACTGCTGCAGCTCCTTGCTATTTTCCTGGGAGTCTGCATGCAAACCCAGGGACTGGGATTTTCTGCTTGAGGGAGGAATTCCACAACTTTAAGGTGAAGATGGTTAAAGGCATGGCTGTCAATTTTGTAGGCATTGAAAATGAGGGATGCACAAGAAATGGAAGAGGGTATAGCAACGTTGGAGAATTGTGAGTGGGAGGTTGCAATGATGGCGAATAGTGATGTAGACTAAAAGGTTAAAACTCAAATAGTACATAGTAAGACATTACTTGGCAGGTTTAAGACAGAGATGCTATTGTGTAGACCTCATCCTCAATCTAAAAATGTACATTGTTAATAGAATGTTGAAGATAACTTTACTCAGTGCTTAGATTCAAGCAGTCTCTCATAAGCCTTGCTAAGTACCCAATCTCTCCTCAGACCTGCCACCTTAATAAGATGGGTGAAGCCATGACAGGAGTTGAAATTAAGGGTGAGAAAGTTTAAAATCACTCTAGCCAGATCAGAGCCTATGCAATGCAGCAAGGGCAAAGGTGTTGTTGGAATCTGTACTCATTTTATATCCACCTGGATCGCCCTCTTCCCACCAATCCCCACTAAGGTAGCCAATGGTCAAAATAACATCAGATCTGAAGTCAAACAAACTAATGAAGCCTAAAGTATTGAAGTTACGCCTCTCATATATATATCAGTATCTAACTTATAGAATTCATGTAGTGCAGAAAGAGGCCATTCAGCCCAAGGAGCATAACCTCTGCTAGCTGTTATTGCTGGTGCAGGCAAACAAAAGGGGGTGAGGTGTTCTGAGGGAGAGAGGCAGCAGCACGGAGCTCATGGTCTGAGGGGTTCTGGCTGTGAAGAAGTTGGTGAACAAAGACGTTGCGGAGTGGTAGAACATGAGCCTTGATAGGAGGATGGAGTGTGTGAGGTAGCAGAGAGTGGAGTGTGGCTCTCATCCTGATAGAGCAGAGAAGGTCATAACCTTCTTGCGCCGCTTATGGCTATTCATCTGGACTTTTTGGAGGTGGCACTGAGCTGCATGACAACTTGGATCAGGTCCCATAGGCCTCCTCGTCCAGTCCTTCAGGAAGAGGATGACTCTTTTTTGCATCGTCCCCTGGACCGGGACCTTCAGGTCCTTGTCAGGGAATAGCAGAAGCAAAAACCTCTGGGGAAACCCCTTGATCAAGAAGGACAGCTTTGTGTGGGGATAATGCACTGCTCATTCGAGGGCACAGTAGCCTTTTACAAAGTGGTGTGAGGTCTAGCAACACTTGTCTTTTGGTCACCTTCCAGTGAATGGTGAGTTGCTGCAGATATGGATGGAAGCAGAGGTGGGGAATACATTGGGCTGGGGTTTGTTAGTTAATGAGGCGAGTTTGGTAAGACTCAGCGAGGAAATCTCACTTGGTCTCTCGGCTAGAATCCCTCCAAACAAATGGAACATAGCAAAAAACCCAACAAGATTCAGTCCTTTATGTTTCAGCCTAAAGGAATTTAATGCTTAAAATGTGATTTGTAAGTGCATGTTAAAAGATTTTCTGTGCAGATAGCTTCACATTAAATAGTTCACTGTGATGAAGTATAATTAAGTAATCTTCTGTGTCTGCGCTGAGCACATTTTGCAAATCGTAGTCCAATCAGCAAATCCTGGAGATTTTGCAGAAGCACATTTTTTCTGTTTTCTGCCCCCACCCAACCCCACTAGATTAAGCAATCTCCATCTAAAAGACAACAGCCAAGAGAGCAACTTGTTTTAAGAAAAAATAATAATTTCTGTAGGGCTACTACCCCTCAGTCAAGCAATATTCTCAAGGATGTGAAACTGCTGAGATTTATGCCGGAGAAAGATATGGCAAAATTACATAAATACAAGTTTTGGGAACAAAAGTGCTGAGTACATTTTGTGCTATTTGTACTCATTAAACGCACCAGCAGTCAATCTTGATGCATAGAATGGTGACAGAAAACATGGGTGATGATATGCCCGACGAAAAAGATTATGAAAAGAAAATATGAATACCTATAACATTCAAATGTGAATGTGATAATGGATGAGTTTTAACAAATTCCTCAGGGCCAGGTCTTATCATACTTTTGCAAAGAATCACTTTCACTGAATTTCACGGCGGGTTTCTCTCCACCACATCTTGTGTGTTTTCTCACACGATTATCTCCAATGACCAGACAGGCCGCTATGCTGCCTATCTTATATAACATTAGCTGCTTTTTCTCCTTTTTTCCTCCACTGCCAGAGACCAGGCACTTGACCAGCACCAGGCAGGAGAGGTCCCTACGGAGTCAGTAATTAGGAGTTCCATAAAAAGCCACCTTGCTGATGTTGGAGCAGTAGATGATTTTACTGAGGGCACTGGAGGGCAGTGCCAATACTGCTTGCCCCATGCGGCCTCAGGCAGTGCGAGTACCTGTCTGCTTCCATGGACAGGTTGGTCGCTGCCGTTGGAGACCCAGGTCCAGAAGTCTCAGGGTCCACTGGATATATGTACAGATCTGTCCATTGGCGCTCAGCATCAATAGCAAGGCTACAGGGAGTCATGTGACTTTTGCCTCTCTCCTGGACGCCTTCCTCATGAGGAGACAAGCTGCAGCCAGTAACCACCAGCCAGAGGAGGAAACACTTAATAGGCCCTCCCCTCAGCTGTCACATCTCAGGGCACTCCAGAAATGGTCAGGCCTTTCACCTTTATCCTGTCTGCCACCCTCTGCCCTGTGAGAGATCAAGCTGAGGAGGGCATACCTTCCTTTGTGTAGGACACACTCAGCATGTCTGGGCATTTAGACCCAAACACCACTGGGGCTACACAACCTGAGGCCAATGGGCTTCAGTCTAGGGCAGGGTCCCTCCATTCCAGCTGCAGAACCCCAGAGTGCACTGAGACTGACTGTGAGGGAAAGAAAGACAAGGACCGTGGATGGCAAAGGTGGCACATCACTGTAAATAGGTTTTCTCGTTTCATCACCATCTGAGTCTGCCTAGCTGCAACTGCAATGTTGAAGGTACAGAACCCACCCCATCCTTCATGTTGCACAATGCTCAATGATCCATAGTGCAGGTACACAATCACTGTCATTCTATCACATGTACCTTGTGGGGATGAGACGTTAACTTGCACGGTATGGTCGTGGTATGGTCTGCACTCAGTTACCTAATGTCTGAGGTCCCCAAAGTACTCACAATGTCCTTCAGCTTTAGCATACGGGTGTCTGGGTAATAATGTTTCCCTTTGAAGGGCCTCACATTGCTCAAACTTGAAGTCCCAACATCACAGAATGAAGCGTTTACTGTGCCAATTCCAATTTAGGTCACAGCCGTTGCTATCTCCTTTGCTCATATGTTGTTACATACAACATGATGGAAGAGTACAACAGCTCCTCCTTGAACAAGGAGCTTCATGCTCCACCTCTCTGCATTGGTGAAGACCCGAACATGAACATTGCCTTCCTGTCAATGCTATAGGCTTCATGTTTCCCCAAGTCCTGACCCAACTTGTTCATCTGAATCTGCATCTGCTAACCTTAGCCCCTCCCCCCTTCCCTTCTCTAGTACAGAGCCATTATCCTTGGCTTTTTTTTCACTTTTGTAAGAGCCAGCTCTGATTGTTGGTGTGTCCTGGATTCTTTTTTCCCTCACAATTCTTGAATTCTCTGACTTGTATTTCCTACATCATTATTTTCCTCTTTCTCTACATCACATCCTTCTACATTTGATGTGCTGCCCCCCTCCATTATTTATTTTAAAACTATTTTCACTTCTCTCACAGCATGCTCCACAAGAACCCTTGACCCGAGCACAGTTCAGGTGTTGACCATCCCAGCAATTCAGCTCCATTCTTTCTAGTATTGGTGCCAGTGGCCAATGAAACAGAACTTACTTCACCCTCACCAATCTTTGCACCACATATTCATCTCTCAAATTTCATGTCCTTTCTGCTAATTTGCAGGCAGCTTAATACTAATGCAGAGATTGTATCCTTTTGAGGTTTCGTCTTTTGATTCAGTGCCCAGCTCCTCATACTCTAAATGCAGAACTTATTGCTCATTCTACCTATGTTGCTAGTGACTAGATCAGACCTGGGCATTTTACGGCCCACGGGCCATATCCGGCCCTTTGGTCATTCCTGTCCGGCCCGCATGAGGTCAATCTTAAATTAGAACATAAATGAAAAAGTATTTACGCCATGCACGCAATACAACTGTGTTGCTTTTGTTTTGAAAAGGATGTTTTTTATATTTACGTAGGGATGTACATGCGCGTGTATGTGCATGCATGTGTGCGTGAACAGCTAAAAGTGATGCTTGCTGGCTAGCCCTCAAAATGTCCGCTCATGCCAAGACAAGTTATGTCATATCCCACAAAATTGCCAGAAACAGTAAACCGTTTTCTGATGGAGAGTTTTTTAAGGAGTGCTTGTTGGACTCTGCAGAACTAATATGCCCGGAGAAAAAGGTGGCATTCGAGAATGTGCCCCTCTCCTGACGCACTGTAATGAGAAGGATTGGGGACATCGCGAGAAACCTGGAGCTTCAGCTGCAGCACAGAGCGGTCAACTTTGACTTTTTTTCCTTGGCTTTGGATGAGAGCTGCGACATACGTGACACAGCCCAGCTACTCATCTTCGTACGTGGGATAACTACGGACTTTAAAATCACGGAGGAGCTGGCAGCCATGCAGTCAATGAAAGGAACAACAGCTGGTAATGATTAGATCACGAAGGTAAATTAATGTTTGGACACGTTGGGACTAAAATGGGACAAGCTGGCGGGTGTGACAACGGATGGTTGTCCAAATCTAACAGGAAAAAATGTTGGACTCTTAAAGAGAATGCAGGATAAAGTGACAGAAATTGACCCTGAACAGAAATTGGCCACAGCTTTCAGATGCAGACTGGATTGCAGACCTTGGTTTTGCTGTTGATGTGACTGCACTTATGAATGAACTAAATGTGAAACTGCAGTGCAAGGGCCTTTTTGTGCATGAAATGTACAACTTGGTGAAGGCTTTTATGAGAAAGTTGCAGCTTCTCTCAAGCCAAATGGAGGACAACACTCTCACCCACTTACCAACACTGAAGGAAGCCGCACCTTCAGTTGATCACCTCCACAGGTACTCATCTATGTTAGAAGCACTGCATGGTGAATTTTCAAGGCGATTTCAAGACTTTAAAACGGTTGAGAATGAAATGCATATGATTTTTTCCCATTTACATGCAATGTGGAGAATGCACCTGTGATGTTCAGCTTGAACTCATTGACCTGCAGTCTGACACACTTCTGGCAGAGTACTTTAGGTCAGCCTCACTGCTTGATTTTTACTCTTCCCTCAAAGAGGAGAACTTTCCACACATGAGGAGGCATGCTCAGAAGATTCTAGTCCTCTTTGGATCTACCTATATATGCGAACAGACATTCTCAGTGATGAAGTTCAACAAATCCAAAAACAGATCCTCTATCACTGATGATCACCTCTCAGCTGTCCTTCGCATATCCACCTCAGACATTCAACCAGATTTCAGTGCACTTGTTCAAGCCCAAAACAGACTGGAGTTTTCTCACTGAAAAACTGAAAAAACATCTGAACTGAGAAACATCAAAAGCACTTATTGCTTTTTGTATAGAGTTGTTTGTTGTTTGTAATACTGAACAATAATGAAACAACGTTTCATTATTGGTTTGTGAGATTAACATATTAAAAATAAAATGAAATACTGAAATTATTGCTTTTACTGTTTATTTCATCTGTATTTGACTTACTCCGCAATTTCATATCTTTATTCTAACAGAATATCCTTATTCTTTTGATTATAAGTTTCAGTGCAAAACTGTATAATTTAGTACTTTTTACAATGGGAGAAAATTAATACTGAGCAGAATTATCTTCAACTTATTGTTGGTTCCACAATTTCATATCTTTATTGTAACAGAATATCCTTATTCTTTTGATTATAAGTTTCAGTGCAAAACTGTATAATTTAGTACTTTTTACAATGGGAGAAAATTAATACTGAGCAGAATTATGTTCAACTTATAGATGGTTCGGCCCTCCAACACAACTCAGGTTTCTCATGTGGCCCCTTGGAAGAATTAATTGCCCACCCCTGGACTAGATGGTACCAGTTGATCTGTTCTTTCCCCCAATGAAGCTGGCTATTCTTACTCAGAATTGACCAATGAAGAGAAAGCAAGGACTCTAGATGCTGGAGATCAGAGTTGAAGAGTGTGGTGCTGGAAAAGCACAGCAGATCAGGCAGCATCCAAGAAGCAGGAGAATCAATGTTTTGGGCAAATGCCCTATAGAATGGCTTTTGCCCAAAATGTGGATTCTCCTGCTCCTCGAATGCTGTTGGACCGGCTGCGCTTTTCCAGCAACACACTCTTCGACTCTGGATTGACCAATGTCATTTTCCACCATCATCCTAAACCTCAATTAATAATCTCCTAAATTCCAACCCACACCCCTTGTCAATTGATCTATTTGGCCGGAAGTGAGGACTGCAGATGCTGGAGATCAGAGCTGAAAATGTGTTGCTGGAAAAG
>NC_057724.1:68162670-68167468 GCF_004010195.1 Chiloscyllium plagiosum
GAGGGGTGTTGGAAATGCGATAGGTGGAGGGAGGTTAAGGTGAGGGTGATAGGCCAGAGTGGGGGTGGGGGCGGAGGGGTCAGGAAGAAGATTGCAGTTTAGGAAGATGGTGCTGTGTTCGAGGGTTAGGACTGAGATAAGTTGAGGGGAGAGGAAATGAGGAAACTGGAACGTTGCTGAAGAGCTTTTGGGCAGAGGGGATGACCTGGGGTGTGCAGTGAGAGAGGGACTCACTGAAATCCTTGTAGAGGGAGGAAGGGAGCTTCTTCAAGCAAGGCATCCTTGTAAGGGGATTTGCAGTAGGTTAAAATCTTCTAGGAGAAAGTGAGAACTGCAGAAGTCCCAACCCTCGAACTCAGCACCACCTTCCTAACCTGCAATCTTCTTCCTGACCTCTCCGCCCCCACTCCCACTTCGGCCTATCACCCTCACCTCATCACCCTCACCTTAACCTCCTTCCACCTATTGCATTTCCAACGCCCCCTCCCTCAAGTCCCTAATCCCTACCTTTTATCTTAGCCTGCTTGGAACACTTTCCTCATTCCTGAAGAAGGGCTCATGCCTGAAATGTCGAAACGCCCCCTCCCTCAAGTCCCTAATCCCTACCTTTTATCTTAGCCTGCTTGGAACACTTTCCTGAAGAAGGGCTCATGCCTGAAATGTCGATTTCTCCTGCTCCTCGGATGCTGCCTGACCTGCTGCGCTTTTCCAGCAACACATTTTCAGCTCTGATCAACGTGGCCCACAATTACCAAGAATCAGGTGCAGTAATTGCTGCTTTCTTGTTGGACTGGATGCATATCACTGTCAAAAATTCTCCTGAACACAATGTAGGAATGTTTGTTCCTTGCTACCCCTTACTTGACCACTATCGCTTGATGACATATTGGTAATTCAAGTCCCGATTATAACCATTCCGCTTGCATCTCTTTGTAATTTCCTTACAGATTTGTTCCTCTATATCCTTCTCTCAGTGTTCTATCTATTTCGCTGAGCAATATAATTATTCCTTATTCCTTCGCTCTAGCCAAATGAATTCTGTACTTGATCTGTCTGAAGCATCCTTTACCTCCAGTAATGCAATGTTCTCCTTAGGCAAAAGTACCATCCCTGCTATTTTTTACCCTCAATCCTGCTTTTTTTTCGAACATCTTGTAACCAGGAATATTTAAGACTAGACCTGGCTTTCTCTGTTATCGCTGGAATGTCATAATCCCGACAGACAATGTGTGGCAGTAACTTTCCAATTTAATTGGGGTGGCATGGTGGCTCACAGCTCCAGGGACTTGGGTTCAATTCCAGCCTTGGGCGACTGTCTGTGTGGAGTTCGCACATTCACCCCGTGTGTGCATGGGTTTCCTCCCACAATCCAAAGATGTGCGGGTCAGGTGAATTGGTCATGCTAAATTGCCCATAGTGTTAGGTACATTAGTCAGAGGGAAATGAGTCTGGAAGGGTTACTCTTCGGAGGGTCAGTATGCACTTGTTGGGCCAAATGTCCTGTTTCCGCATTCCAGAGAATCTTAATTAATTGTATTCTATACATTCACATATTTACAGTGTCACCCCCCTTTACCTTCTCGCATACTCCAATTCCATTTATTCATTTATTATTGTCTATGTTGGTGCTCTCTGCCTCTCCTAGCATTAATTTCTAATATTCTTGCTTGGTTCCTACATCCCTGTTGAGCTACCAAAATACAGTCCAAGGAGCTCAATTCCAACTCCAGTCAGGTGCAACACATCTGCTTATATAGTTGCCATCTCCCCCAGAACTAGTCCTAGTTGGTGGAACTGTCACTTGTACTCCAGTGCAGAAATACAGGAATTTAGTGAAAGGTTTTTACAATGGCTGCCTTTTAATTGTGCCATCTTAGGTACAAGTGCCGAGATATAAATCTTACAGAGTAAACAAAAAGTGGTGTAATACAAAAGAGGATTAAAAGGAAAGCAGTAGCATCACTTACAAAGTCTGAGAATGAGTTAGAAGTGAGGTAATTGTGACTATCGACAGGTTTTCCTCTCTCTTGGTGAAGTTGGCTGTCTCCAGGTCCTCATCTCTTTCACACCCATTTCAGACAGAATGTTTTTCTCTCAAAGGGTTCTCTGTCATTAGAATTCTCTTTCCTTTCGAACACTGAGGACTGGATAATTGAGTATACACAAGATTGCAATAGATGGAGTTAGAACAGAATTTTTATCTATTAGGAGTCTAGGGTTATGGGACAAGCAGGAAAGTTGAGTAAAGGCTGCCATCAGATCAGGCATAAAGACATAACTTAAATGAATGGAGAAGCAGACTTAATAGATTCATCTACTGCTATGTTATTTCTTAAGATCTTATAGTTCTGCTAAACCAGCTTCATTGTTTACACCGTTGTAGTGATTGTAACAAAGTCAGCCAGGTGGATCTCATAAAATATGAGTTCCTGAATGGGGCTGTTAATCTGGTCCAATCAGGGAGTCCTGGCTGACAGATGTAAATAGGTGCATCAGAGGTTCTGTTCACTCTAAGAGCTGGCTTTGAGGGAGATGGATCAGTGTCAAGGACTTTCAACATGCGTAAATAAAGAAAAGAAGAAAAAAAAGGGAGTGTCAAAAGTTCTGTTCATTCTGAGAGCTGGCTCTGAGAGAGCTGGACCAGTGTTAAGGAGCCTCCATGTATAAAAAGAGGGGGACTTGGTGAATAAATAAATAAATAAATAAATAAATAAATAGGAGTCTCAGAGGTTCTGTTCACTCTGAGAGCTGGCTCTGAGGAAGATGGATCAGTGTCAAGGACTCTCTGTGTGTAAATAAAGTGGGGCCTTTTGACAGGATACAAGCCTCTGTGGAGTTATTTCAACTATGTACTGTGTAATTATCACAACAGATTTCCTACTGTTCTCTAATTAGTTTCATTTATATTTGCATAACATTTTCAGACTATTGTACTGATTGATGAGCTAATATAGATCTTAAATTAGATTGTCAATGTGCATTTTAAAAACCAGGGCACTGTGAGCCAGTTACTAAAAAGAGTGCTCAAATGAATACATTCCCCTGGTGTACTGATGAGTGCTGTCACTTTCCTTCCATTGTTTCTAGTTAATAACATTAATAATGGCACGGTGGACTGTAAGGTACATTTCCTGGTTAGTAAAGGAATGGCCAAGACAAACAGAAAGCAACCCTTACACATCCTACATTGTGTAATTCAAAAGTCTCATCAATCATAGTCCTGCCAAAAAACTAAAATTAGAAAAGTATTCTTATAATGATTTGTCAAGATCATTTAGTATTTAAAAGAACTTTGTGCTATATCAAGAAAGGCTTGAACTTTTACAGCATATTTATGGCATCTCAGTAGGTCAAAGCACTTTACATTCAACAAAGTTCTATTTTTGTGGTGACCCTCAGGTTAAACCAACAACAATTGTCTCTCTCTAATGAGAGAGCAGCTCTACGATCTGGCAAGATTGTGGTGACTTTTCCCTTTACTGTTAATCAGATGCTGCCTGACCTGCTGTGCTTTTCCAGTGCCACACTCTAGAAAATTCAGCAGCCAACTTTCAGAAGTTGTTAAACTGTTGAGCTTTTCCAACAATTTCTGTTTTGCTTTCTGAACAGTTTAGCTATCCAATAGATACACAAGGAGAAGGAGAGGATGCAGAACAGATGAGAGGTCTGCAACTCTAATGGCCGTTGCTGTAGTTTCCAAGATTGTTGAAAGAATGTCAGCTAATGATGTCAGTCATAATTGGATGAAGGAAGGAAAGAAAATACTTCTTTAGATAGTTTTTTTTTTATTCTCAGGATTTGTGGGCAAAGAATCTTGTGTGAGCAAATCCACCGATTTGCAGCGCGGTGGCTCAGTGGATAGCACGGCTGTCTCACAGCACAGATAGGTTTGATTCCAGCCTCGGGTGACTGTCTGTGTGTCTGCATGGGGTTTCCTCTGGGTGCTACAGTGTCCTCCCACAATCCAAAGATATGCGGGTTAGGTGAATTGGCCATGCTAAATTGGCCGTAGTGTTCAGGGATGTGTAGGTTAGGTGCATTAGTCAGGGGTAAAGGTAGAGTAATAGGGCAGTGGGATGATTCTGGGTGCGTTACTCTTCGGAGGGTCGGAATGGACTTGCTGGGCCAAAGTACACTGTAGTGATTCTATGATTCTACTATTCAACAACTAATTTCTGCACAGCACAATCCCATAAACAGCACATAGATAAATGTCCTAAAGAAGGGTTACTGGACCTGAAACATTAACTCTGCTTTCTTCCCACAGATGTTGCAAGACCTGCTGTGTTTCTCCAGCCGTTTTAGTTTATAGACAATAGACAATTGACAATAGACAAAAGGTGCAGGAGTAGGTCATTCTGCCCTTCGAGCCTGCACCACCATTCAATATGATCATGGCTGATCATCCTTAATCAGTATCCTGTTCCTGCCTTATCTCCATAAACCTTGATTCCATTATCCTTGAGAGCTCTATCCAACTCTTTCTTAAATGAATCCAGAGACTGGGCCTCCACTGCCTTTTGGGGCAGAGCATTCCACCAGCCACCACTCTCTGGGTGAAGATGTTTCTCCTCATCTCTGTCCTAAATGGCCTACCCCATATTTTTAAGCTGTGTCCTCTGGTTTGGCACTCACCCATCAGCGGAAACATGTTTCCTGCCTCCAGACTGTCCAATCCTTTAATAATCTTATATGTCACAATCAGATCCCCTCTCAGTCTTCTAAACTCAAGGGTATACAAGCCCAGTCGCTCCAGTCTTTCAGCGTAAGGTAGTCCCGCCATTCCAGGAATTGACCT
>NC_057724.1:68168798-68172636 GCF_004010195.1 Chiloscyllium plagiosum
AACATTAGCCACTCTCCAATCCGCAGGAACTGATCCCGAATCTCTCGAACTCTGGAAAATAATCACCAATGCATCCACGATTTCTCGAGCCACCTCCTTCAGTACCCTGGGATGTAGACCATCAGGCCCCGTGGACTTATCAACCTTCAGACCTAACAGTCTCTCCAACACCAATTCTTGGCAAATATAAATTCCCTTCAGTTCTGGTCCTTCAGCCACTGTTACCTCAGGGAGATTGCTTGTGTCTTCCCGAGTGAACACAGATCTGAAGTACCTATTCAATTCTTCTGCCATTTCTTTGTTCCCCGTAATATATTTCCCTGTTTCTGTCTTCAAGGGCCCAATTTTAGTTTTAACCATTTTTTTGCCTTTCGCATACCTAAAATAACTTTTACTATCCTCCTTTATATTATTGGCCAGTTTATCTTCGTACCTCATTTTTTTCTCTGCGTATTTCCTTCTTAGTAATCCTCTGTTGTTCTTTAAAAGCTTCCCAGTCCTCCGTTTTCCCACTTATCTTTGCTATGTTATACTTTTTCTCTTTTAACTTTACATGTTTCTAAACTTCCCTCATCAGCCACGACCACCTATGCCTCCTCCTAGGATTTTTCTTCCTTTTTGGAATGAACTGATCCTGCAACTTCTGCATTATACACAGAAATATCCACCATTGTTCCTCCACTGTCATCCCTGCTAAGGTATTGCACCATTGAACTCTGGCCAGCTCATCCCTCATAGCTCCATAGATCCCTTTATTCAACAGAAATATTGTCACTTCCGATTTTACCCTCTCCCTCTCAAATTGCAGATTGAAACTTATTGTATTATGGTCACTACTTCCCAATGGCTCCTTCACTTCGAGGTCTCTGACCAATTCTGGTTCGTTGCACAATACCAGGTTCAGAATTGCCTTCTCCCTGGTCGGCTCCAGCACCAGCTGTTCTAAGAATCCATCTCTGAGGCACTCCACAAAGTTTCTTTCTTGAGGTCCAATACCATCCTGATTCTCCCAGTCTACCTGCATGTTGAAATCCCCCATACCAACTGTCTCAGATTTTCAGCATTTTCAGTTGCTTGTTTCACATAAATAAGTGACCAGGTGATCCTAATTGTGTTCTCATTACTGAGAGATAGAGTACTCTGTTATCTCGGTAGGGTATGAGAGGGGAGATTCGTTTGATCAGGGTCAATTGAGACTGCTGGAAAAGTTATACTTCATTCGACATTCTTTTAAAATATTTACAGGATAAAGTTGAACACGAAGCTTAACATAGATTCATCACTCTCCTGTGTCCATTGTCATATGATTTCTCATCACTTTTGAATTGTGGCTAAGATGCAGATGAAAACAGCCACTGAAGTCCCCTAAAGGAACCTCAAGCCAGGCTGAACCAACCACATCGCTGCAAAGACACTGCAGAGGCCTCAAGGAAACACAGAATCCCAGGCCTGGACTCAACTCGTCTTCGGCCATCACCAAAGCAGACAAGTTGAAGGACCCACCAAAACACAGCCATAAGGAGTGGCCCGATCCACACTACATTCTCCACTGCAGCAGCCTCTCGGAATCTCCTTCCTCACCTGAAGCCACCAAAAGAAGATAAGATGAACCAGAGAAAAAAAATTAAAAAGAGAAAACAAAGGAAGGATGTGGCAGGCCTGGTGATAAGAAGCAGACGGGCCAGGAGCCCAAATACTTTCTACCTTGCCTTTTTCCTGAGAATTTATACTCAAGAAGCTGTACCTAGATCCCTGAGATGGTGCTGTTAATGGCAACTTGTAAAATTTTCACTGTACTCATATGAGTGCATGTGACAACAAAGCTCATTCTAATTCAAATTCAAATCTTTACATTACATCTTCCCCATGTCTCTGACTCTAACCTACACCTCCACACCTGCTCCATCCCCCTCAAAACCATGAGCCTGCCTTGTCTCTGTCTTCATCTGTGGCTCAAAGATACGTGGGATGGTGTTTTCACTCATCTCCCTTATTATCTCAGTGCTCTCAGACAATGGAGAGAATTTCTAGTGTCCAGGTATTCACTCAAACTGTGTGGTGTAGTAGTATTTATCAGAGAATACCAGCACATTATTCAGATGTTCTTTCTGGATAATTGGTTCAATTCTGGGTGCCACATCATGGAAAGATGTGAATGCATTCCAGAGAGTGCAGAGGCAGTTGACAGGAATGGCTCCAGAAATGAGGAACCTCAATTATGAGGAGAGATTGAAGAAGTTAGGATTATTCTCCTTGGAGAAATGAAGGCTAAGAGGAAATCTGATACTGGTTTTCAAAATCATGAGTGGGCTTGATAGAGAAGATTGGGAGAATTCGGTCATGCCCATGCAAGGAACAAGAACAAAGGGGCACCAATTTAAAGCGATCTGCAAAAGAAGCAAATGTTAAGGGAGGAAAGATTATCAGGGAAATGCAGGAACGCTGGCATGTTTAACGTTTACTGAAGGGTATAGTGCAAAAGCAAGAGCAGAGTACTGAGTTGGATTATCAGCTGTGATCATATTGAAAAGAAGAATAGGTTCAATGAGCCAGCTGGCTCACTATTACTCCTGTTTTCTATATTTCTATGTTTGCAAATCTGGTACTAATGCTGAAGAAGTCCCACCAGCAATGCCTCTGTCACATTCTCTAGATCCAATTGTGGCACCATTGATCAAATCCAGTGTTGTTTAATGCACTGCATGCCATGTCCCGGTGGCTAGAATGTGCTTGCTTATCATATCCTATTTTCTCCACTCTCAAATAGGGAGAACAAAAGAAAGTGTCATGATGATACAGTGAAGCACTCCTTGAAGCACAATAGTGTTGACATTAATTGGTGGGAGGAGCTTCCTACTGATCATTTGAAATAATGATAGCTTATCCATCATATCTTGACTCCAAATGGATTACCCTCCGATCCCACATTCTCCTGGGATGCCCTGGGCTGTGTGTGACCAATGATCTGTAGATCAAGAATGATAGACGGCACGGTGGCTCAGTGGTTAGCACTGATGCCTCACAGCACCAGGGTCCTAGGTTTGATTCCAGCCTTGGGTGACTGTCTGTGTGGAGTTTGCACATTCTCCCCGTGTCTGCGTGGGTTTCCTCCCATAGTCCAAAGATGTGCAGGTTAGGTGAATTGGCCATGCTAAATTGCCTGTAGTGTTCGGTGTGTTAGTCAGAGGGAAATGGGGCTGGGCGGGTTACTCTTCGGAGGGTCAGTGTGGACTTGTTGGGCTGAAGGGCCTGTTTCCACACTGTAGGTAATCTAATAACAAAAAAGGCTGTTCAGTCACGTGAACACCCATAACCCTGAGTAGGTGTCATCCTCAAACTGAGAGGCAGGTCATGGTTTCAAGGTTGTTTCCTCTGGCTGCAAACTCTCTCAAAGTCAAAAAAAAAGGTTATAACCTGAGAGTAAAGGATTTTTAAAAATCCATTTTAAACAATTATGCTACAGAAGTAAGGAATTGCTGACACAATGATTATATTCAAGACTAGAACATAGAACATAGAACAGTACAGCACAGAACAGGCCCTTCAGCCCACGATGTTGTGCTGACCACTGATCCTCATGTATGCACCCTCAAATTTCTGTGTCCATATGCATGTCCAGTAGTCTCTTAAATGTCCCCAATGACCTTGCTTCCACAACTGCTGCTGGCAATGCAGTCCATGCTTTCACAACTCTGTGTAAAGAACCCGCCTCTGACATCCCCTCTATACTTTCCTCCAACCAGCTTAAAACTATGACCCCTCGTGTTAGTCATTTCTGCCCTGGGAAATAGTCTCTGGCTATCGACTCTGTCTATGCCTCTCATTATCTTGTATACGT
>NC_057724.1:68173232-68209824 GCF_004010195.1 Chiloscyllium plagiosum
GGCCCAAGGACAGAGCCCTGTGGGACACTGATCACATTCACCACTGACTTCCAGGCAGAATATTTTCCTTCTACTATCACTCGCTGTCTTCTGTTGGCCAGCCAATTCTGTATCCAGACAGCTAAGTTCCCGTGTCCCATTCCTCCTGACCTTCTGAATGAGCCTACCGTGGGAACCTTATCAAATGCCTTGCTGAAGTCCATATATACCACATCCACAGCTTGACCCTCATCAACTTTTCTAGTCACATCCTCAAAGAACTCGATAAGGATTGTGAGGCATGACCTGCCCCTCACAAAGCCGTGTTGACTGCATTTAATCAAGCCATGCTCTTCCAGATGGTCATAAATCCTATCCCTCAGAATCCTTTCTAACGCCTTGCAGACGACAGACAAAATTCAAATCTTTCAAAATAATCTTTCCCTCAGCCTCAGCAATGAAGGGTTATATTGCAGGTCAGCGATGAACTGCTTCAATACAGTACCCACATGCTATTGGTAAATTGATACCAAGCCAGTTGGTGAAATATAAATCTAGACATGATTACTCCTTTTGGTAAGAAGCCTATTTATAGGATGCATCATTATATCATTTTACTTTCTACCTATTAACACTGTTTCAGCAGTCATTCTTTGTCAATGATCTAGATACCAAATTAAACATTCCCCTTTACTTGCATATCTCAACAATGCAGATGACATCCCTTTAACAGTTATTTCTCACTTGTAAAGATGTAAATATCTCAGCATCTCTCATAAAAATTAAAACCAAAAGAACTGCAGATGATGTAAATCAGAAACAAAAATACCCGGCCCAAAATATTAAGTCTGATTTCTCTTCACAGATGCTGCAGACCCGCTAAGCCTTTCCTGCAACTTCTGTTTTTGCTCCCTATAAAAATTATGTAGAATTATATCCATTACCCCTTTGGCACCAGCTTCAGTTATTGCACAGAGTTAAAGAAATTTATCCAAACTTCCAGAGCTATCATTCAATTTTCTTGGCAGTTACGCTGCTTGTTGGACTGTGAAATGATGCGCTGGTGTGAAAACATCATCAACACTGGCACCGAAACAACTTGTGTGCCTGCAATGGCCTAATTTATCAAAGGTAACTCAAACCCAGTAGTTATTCAAGATCCTGAGTATTTTATTTGACAACAATTATGACTGTAAAGTATATCAACTCGAAACAGAAAAAAATCCAAGGAAATTTACGATTACTTCTGGAATGAAATATTGATTGCTGCTTCATTTACAAATGTGACTGGATGAATTACTCTTGCTGTATAAATAGCATTGACTTATTTCTAAACACAAGCCTGAAAGACTGGAAATATACTATTGAGATAATATAGAATACAAGAAACATATTTGATATCAGTGACTGATTTTTTAACTGTCAGGAAAACCTCTGGTATCTTTCAACCTGATCATACAATTATGATCATACATGTAAATAAGGTTTTCAAAACATTTTTCTTGTTGCTTTCTGAAATGCATTTTATTTGAAATGGCTAAATAATACATGATCTAACTTAAGCTTGGCTCTTCAATAGAATGGATTCAAGCAAATCCTCAGTACTCAATTTTATTGCTGTCATTTTCTACAGTTTTTTGTTTGAGTAAAATATCTATAGTTTGCAGGGATGGTGTCCCTCCCGAGAGACGTGGGTTCAAGTCCTCTCTGCTCCAGGAGTGTGAAATAATATCACTGGTCAGATTGATAAGAAAATATCTCCAGTGTGACTGTGGCTCTTGTAGCAGTAGCCCTGTAAGGTCAGTGGTCCAAGTCAGAAGCTTGAGTATGCAACTGAGGCTGAAGTAGCACTGAGTATAAGGAGCGCCACATTGTTGGAGAAGATGAACCAAAGCTGCACCTGCCTTGTCATCTAATTTTAAAAGTAGTGCCATGATGTATTTTACAAAAAGAGAGAGAGAGTAAGCAAGTTCTCCCTAGTTTCCCGATCAAGGTTTTTCCACTAACTAATATCGCTAAGAACAGATATTTGCTGTCTGTGGGACCTTACTGTGTTCACATTGGCCATCACTGATTGCAGTGACAATACCCCAAAACTGCTTCATTAACTGTAAAGCCCTTTGGATGTTCTGAGATCGTGGAAGGCACAATATGAATGAAAGTATCTCTTGATAGTTTGGAATTATCACATAAATAACTTGGGTAGTGTGGAAGAACAGGAATCTTCCAGCCAATGCCAGTACTTCATCCTGGTTTCGAATAGGAATGGAATCATCTTTTGATGTCAAATACATTCATGAAGGTAATAGAAAATTAAAGAACTTTACAAGTTTCTCATTTGCTGCACTTTCAAACATTTCAAATGGTTAAAGGACACATTATTCATAATTTTAATCATACATGATATATTTTATTTTCATAGTTCAAAGGCAAATTTAACATCAGGTAATTGAATATCCCATAGAACGGTTACTAGTCACAGTACTTCAAAGTCATTGCGCATCAAAGTATGTGTAGTTCATGAGCCATTTCTGAGAGATCAGATAGGTATTATTTAAATACATTTATTTCCTTAAGCAAACTGCTTAAGCCTGTGAGTCATTGAGTTGAGTCTTGAACTAATTCATGTAATTCAGAAAACTGCTAAAAGTTCAGCTGTTGTTAATGGAAAACTGATCATTACTGTAAAATTTAATGAGTTTCTGCATCATGAATTTAGAACGATATGTTATATTTTATACAGCAGATAGTCTATTTGTTCTTGGAAGGAGGGCATCACTGGCAGAAATGAATCTACACCCAAAGTAAATTACGTCCTTTGATATAGGAGTTGGGAAGTCATGTTGAGGTTGTACAGGACATTGATGAGGCCTCTTCTGGAGCACTGTGTCCAGTTCTGGTCGCCCAGTATAGGAAGGATATTGTTAAGCTAGAGAGGGTTCAGAAAAGATTTACCAGGAGGTTGCTGGGTATGGAAGATTTGAGTTATACAGGAAGGATCGTTAGGCTGGGACCTTTTTCACTGGAGAGTAGGGGGTTGAGAAATGATCTTACAGAGGTTTATAAAATCATGAGGGGTATAGACAGAGTTAATGGTAGATGTCTTTTCCCAAGGATGGGGGATTTCAAGACTAGTGGCCATATTTTTAAGGTGAGAGGAGAGAGATTTACAAAAAGACATGAGAGACAAATCTTTTACACAGACAGTGGTTCGCATGTGGAATGAACTTCCTGAGGAAGTGGTGGAAGCAGGCAGAGTTACAACGTTTAAAAGACACTTAGATAATTACACGAAAAGGAAAGATTTGGAGGGATATGGTCCAGGAGCAGGATGGTGGGACTAGTTTAATTTGGAATTATGTTCGGCATGGTCTGGTTGGACCTAAGGGTCTGTTTTCATGCTGTATGACTCGAAGAACTGATCGTATATCATGTCCAGTTTTGAGAAACACTGCATTGCGTAGAGAAGATATGACATTGATTCCTGGCTTTGGAATTGGGTCTGGAAATGTATTTATAACATGGAAATAACATAAGCAATAATTGCCATATTATAAACTGATCTGTTCACTGTCAGACAAACCTCTGGCATCATTCCAACCTGATTAAATTGATGTATGACTTCTTTTACTGAAAGGCATTTTATTTAAATTGGCCAAATAATATTATATAATCTAATGTACCCAAACTAACTTGGCTTTTCAATAGAATGGTTTAGTGCAGTTCTTCAGCACTCATAACTTTATCTATGACATTTTCAGTATAATGTTTATTACAAGGATTTTTTTTTGTTTTAAGTGTAATATCTGAAGCTTGTAAATGTCTGCAGTGTGGCCATGGCTTGTGTGCTAGCAGTTTCACTTCGATCTTGTAAAGCCATGGGTTCAAGTCAGAGGCCTGAACATGTAATCTCTGCTGCCCCGCTCCATACTGTTAAAGCCTTCTGCCTATTATAAAAATGTGAGTTGATACATTTTGAATGAACTGGACAGGCAAGGAAATTACACATTGAATGGTGGGACCCTAGAAGGTACAGAAGATCAGAAGGAGCTTGTTATGCATGTCTGTAGATCTTAGAAAGCAACATGACAGGTTGAGGTAGTTCTCATATAAATTGTGTTTCAGCAGCGCAACTTGGTTTTAACATCACTGAAGAATTAGGGAATGGTATTTTCGAGAACGCTTCCCTCTGTTCGCAATAGTGCGATTCCTGCGGCGATCGTTTCACATGCTTTGTTCTGCGCATTTGCCGGTGTTTACTGCCATCAGGGAGCATGTGAGAGGTACGGTATTATACAGTGAGCAGCTTCACCTCAAAAACTAAACTAACAACTGTTCATTGCTCTCCCTCTGAGGCAAGAATATTCTTGTATAAACCCTATATAATTCCTGCAGGACTGCATTGTTCTTATACATACCAACCCCCAAGAAAGAGTTGGAAGACAATCGACCACAGCCACCCACTTGTGCAACAACAATTGCACCTGAAGATGGTGATGATGATGATCCTCTGTCTCTGTATTAACAATATTTTTTTATGTAACGTGTTAAATTTACTTTTGTTTGTTAATAAATATGATTTAAACCTCCGTTCAGGCTGTGCTATACTTTGTGTTAGGCTTTTGGATGATTTTTGAGAGACCGTGAGTGATTTTTTTTTTGCTGATCTGCCCCCAACTCCACTTTTCCCATAGGTCCCATTATGTCTATTAAGTGAACTTACTCTTAAGTGAGGTTTCATTGGAATGAAACTATGGCATTATAGGAGAACTACCTGTAAATAAGGTGGTTATGAATGTGTATGGGATATTTGCTTTTACTTGTCAAGGAATGGAATACAAAAGCAAGGAGTGGTGATGGAGCTGTACGTAATGTTGATTGTGCCACTGCTGGAGTACTGTGTGCAGTTTGAGATATCACATTACGAAGGGTGTGAGAGGGTTTAAAGGAGATTCACCAGTATGTTGCGTGGGTTTGAGCAATTCAGTTGTGAAGACAGACTGGATAAGGTGTTTTTTTATTTTTCTTTGAGCAGAGAAGGCTGAGGAGAGTGAGGTGAGGGAGGGGGTACAGATAGGGTAGATAGGAAGAAACATTTCCCTTAGTGGAGGAGTCAGTAATCAGGGAGCAGAGCTTTAAGGTAAGGAGCAGCAGGTTTAGAAGAGATTTGAGAACAATTTCTTCAATCAGAGACTGATGGGGAACTCACTACCTAAAAAAGTGTTAGAGGCAGGAATACTGAAGCCATAATAGTACTTAGATGAGCTCTCAGAATGTCATAACACACAAGGCCAAATGCTGGAAAATGGGATTAGAATAGATAGATGTTTGAATAGATAGATGTCCAGGATGGACACAATGGTCTGAAGGGCCTTTTTTCTGAACTGTTAAAAACACTCTAACATGATGACTCCTTTCTACACATCTGATTCCTTGGTTGGAAATAAATGTCCCCTAGTCCTTGCAGTGAGTTTGTGTTGGGGTTTGGAGGAGCATTTAATTGAGCAGGAAAATGGAATATGGTTGGTCACTTCAGGTCCTCATCCTGCTGTTGCTGACCAGTGGGATGTTTTCTGGCTGCCTAAAGTTAAAAATCATACAACACCAGGTTATAGTCCAACAGGTTTATTTGGAAGTACTAGCTTTTGGAACGCTGCTCCTTCATCAGGTCGAGTCCACATTCTGGCTGCCTGTTAGAGGTAGCCCTCATTTGCATGCACTCAGTGCCTGACCAAGGTGTAGCATGATGGGAAATGAAGATCCTCTATTTTAATTCATTCACAAAGTGCCAGGCCAGCATGCATTGCCCATCCCTAATTTCTCAGAGGGCACTTAAGATGTAGGTTTGCTCGCTGAGCTGTAGAGATGGAAATGTGTTGCTGGAGAAGCGCAGCAGGTCAGGCAGCATCTAGGGAACAGGAGAATCGACGTTTCGGGCATTAGCCCTTCTTCAGGGCTAATGCCCGAAACGTCGATTCTCCTGTTCCCTAGATGCTGCCTGACCTGCTGCGCTTCTCCAGCAACACATTTCCATCTCTGATCTCCAGCATCTGCAGACCTCATTTTCTCTTCGCTGAGCTGTAGGTTTGATATCCAAACATTTCATTACCTGGCTAGGTAACATCATCAGTGGCGACCTCTAAGTGAAGCGAAGCTGTTGTCTCCTGCTTTCTAATTATATGTTTGTCCTGGATGGGGTTCCTGGGGTTTGTGTGATGTCATTTCCTGTTCGTTTTCTGAGGGGTTGATAGATGGTATCTAGATCTATGTATTTGTTTATGGCGTTGCGGTTGGAGTGCCAGGCCTCTAGGAATTCTTTGGCATGTCTCTGCTTAGCTTGTCCCAGGATAGTTGTGTTGTCCCAGTCGAAATGGTGTTTTTTTGCCTCCGTGTGTAGGGCTACAAGGGAGAGAGGGTCGTGTCTTTTTGTGGCTAGCTGGTGTTCATGTATCCTGGTGGCTAACATTCTTCCTGTTTGACCTACGTAGTGTTTCTGGCCGTCCTTGAATGGAATTTTGTAAACAACGTTGGTTTTGTCCATGGATTGTACTGGGTCTTTTAAGTTTGTTAGTTTTTGTTTGAGAGTGTTGGTGGGTTTGTGTGCTACTAGGATTCCGAGGGGTCTTAGTAGTCTGGCTGTCATTTCTGAAACTTCTTTGATGTATGGTAAGGTGGTTAGAGTTTCTGGCTGTGTTTGGTCTGATGTTACCTAGCCAGGTAATGAAACATCTGGATATCAAACCTACAGTTCAGCGAGCAAACCTACACCCTAAACCTCAACCTGAGCTACAAACCTTGCAGGGCACTTAAGAGTTAACCACATTCCTGTGGTCTGGAGTCACACAAACAAACTAAATGGGTTTTTCCTGACAATCGCCAATGGTTCCATGGTCATCATTAGACTCTTAATTCCTGACCTTTTTTATTGAATACAAATTACATCATCTGTCATGGCAGGATTCAAACCCAGGAACACAGAACATTGCCTTGGCGCCTGGATTAATAGTCTAGGCCACATTGAAGTGATATATTGAAGCCATCTCAACTTACATCTTGCAGTTAGAAGTAACTATGTCTGTAATCTGATTCCAGTGTGTTTCTGCTGGACAGCACTTGGCAGTTGATCATGTATTTTCATCCTGGTCCTTTTCTTTTAGTCCATAAAATGCATTCAATGGTTACTATCAGAAACATTTGAGCATCAGAAAGAGCAGATTATTATTTACTGAATTATGGAACAACAGAGGTCTTTTCACTGACAGAGACGCCATCCAGGAATGTACATGTATCCTTCTTCTTAACAGTTGTTGATTGTTGAATAAACGCAGAAGAGTTTGATACCATTTCAATGTAGTTTCCCTCAAGAACAAGCTCACCTTTCTGGGCCTGAGAAACTATACATGAAACACCTGATTTGGTGTTTTCTTGTTCTTAAAGTAACACACTTCTTGAAACAATAATACTTATGGCACGATGGCTCAGTGGTTAGCGCTGCTCCCTCACGGTACCTGGGTTCAATTCCAGTCTTAGGAGACTGTCTGCATGTAGTTTACACATTCTCCCCGTGTCTGCATCGGTTTCCCCAGGGTGCTCTGCTTTTCTCCCACAATCCAAAGATGTGCTGGCTAGGCGGATTGGCCAAGCTTAATTACCCCACATAGTTAAGGGATGTGTAGCCTAGGTGGATTAGCCATGGGAAAATGCAGGGTTACAGGGACAGGAAAAGGTTTGGGTGTGATGCTCTTTGGAGGGGCAGTGTGGAATTGATGGGCCAAATGACCTGCTTCCACACTGTAGGGATTCTGTGATAATACATTATGCACTCATCACCATGAAGGACAACATTGGCAATGATCAGATTATACACAATTATTGCTTCCACATGTTTGTCACCTGCAGACAGATCCACTGTACAGTGCCAGTGTCATTAACAGTATGGCATCAAAATTCTGCGCTGTCCTACCAATGCCCTTGGCAGTACATAGTATTCATAACTGCCCTTCACTGTAAGCACTGATTGGAGCTCCCTGCCATTCTCAGGCTGCAGACCCCTCCCTGATCAGGTGCTATCATCAGGCAGCTGCTTAATGGACCTCAATTGAAAAGATTGTACCTGATATCTTGCCACCTGCAAGTGCAGGTTCTCCAAACTTTGCTGGCATCAACCCCCCAAGAAAACAGGAAAATTCACCCTTCAGTTTGGTAATTTCGTAATGTATTAGCTTGCAACAGCAAAATACTGATGATGTTAGAAATTTGTAGTAAGAACTAAAATGAAAAGTGTTGTGAATATTCAGCAGGGCAGGCAGGATTTGTGGAGAGAAGCAATGTTGTTGAAAGATCATCTCAATCTATAACAGTAACTCTGCTTCACTGGACACACTCTGCTTAGTCTGCTGAGTATTTCAGTACTTTTTATTTGTATATTCATTCTTAGTGTACATATCTTCTGGTACTTCAGCAAATCTCAATTGTATTCAGTTTAATTGCTGGTATTAATATTATTGCAATTTGTCTTGATGCTTCATAAGATTATATTGGAGGAGGACTCCTGGGCCAGAGTTTGTCCAATCCGTCTGTTTCTTTTCTTTATTTTCTCTCTCTTTTCATGTCTTGTTTTCCTTTCTCTTTTCATCTCCTGTACTCAGGCAGCACTGGTGATGTCTGGGGAGAAAGCCAGCACGGACACCTGGCCTCGACGTGGACTTGAACTCTCAGCCTCAACGTGGACTCTGAACTCTCAGCCTCAGTGTGGACTCGAAGTCCCAGCCTCGGCGTGGATTCGAACTCTCAGCCTCAGTGTGAGTTCGGACTCCCAGCATTCCCAGCCTCAAGGTTACGCTCTGCGCAGTCTGGGTTGGAAGGACTGTTGTACTGAACTCTTTTTTTTCTCTATTTTTCTAACTTATTGCTAGACTTTTTATTTCTTAATTTTTCTAATTTTTTTCCCTTAAGAATCCATATTTATTGACCTTGGTACCTATAATGAACTGTAAGTGGCGACTGGCAAACTTTTCATTGTACTCAAGAGTTCATGCTACAATAAATTTCTAGCCAAGGTGACCGCACATTATATTTCTTTAAGAAACCCAATATTCTTCGGTCAATAGTATAGATGCACCACAGATTAAATTAAAGACTTATACATTCTTTTGGACTTCATCAATTTAATCGATTCTCTCAACTGTGTCAGCTAGACATCCAGTTTCTTATAAAAACATTGCATTACACATTTACAATTTTGCAGATGATGCACAAAAATGGGGAAAGAAACAAAATACCAGTGACAAGAAAAATATTAATGTAATAAACCAAGGAATAATTCTTGTCGCCTTAGTTCTTAATGGAATAAATTGTGGATGTCTTACTACAATTTTACATTGAACACAATTGCTGCATTGTGCAAGTGGTTTAAGAAGATCATAAAAATGAATTTAATTTCTTCAAATTTGTATCAGCTAGAACTACAACATTACACTGACCTTCCTTTCTGTAAGTAAATTGCATATTAATTATGATTTGATCATGAATTAGGCAGGGTAATTATGCTTGTGATGAAATGGAATTAGTCGAGCTAATTATGTTTGCCTTCTTCATAAAATGCACAGATGATCTTTTACTGTATAGTGTTCCGCGATTGTATCTGCCTGCCAGTACTCTCCACTGTATCTTCAATATTCCCTTTAGTCTGCAGAAAATAGCGGATGTTCCCTCTAGGCCAGGTTGAAAGGCATGGCAATGGGAAGGGGAATCTCTGCCTAGGTTCATGAGTATCCAGACGAAAAGCTATGTAAAACACCAGAAGCAGAGGTGGAAAATACCTCTGTAGAACTCCAGTGCCCATGTGAGGGTAAAGTCTTCTTTTATTGCATGTTTAGATTAGATTACTTACTTGGAAACAGGCCCTTCGGCCCAACAAGTCCACACCGACCCGCCGAAGCACAACCCACCCATACCCCTACATTTACCCCTTCACCTAACACTACGGGCAATTTAGCATGGCCAATTCACCTGACCTGCACATCTTTGGACTGTGGGAGGAAACCGGAGCACCCGGAGGAAACCCGCACAGACAAGGGGAGAATGTGCAAACTCCACACAGTCAGTCACCTGAGGTGGGAATTGAACCTGGGTCTCTGGCGTTGTGAGGCACAGTGCTAATCACCATCTCTTAACCTGACATCGGAATTCTGTTCTGCCGTTTCGAGTGATAGTGGTATCATGAGCATGTTGCCCACCCCAAATTATCCTTGAGAAGGTGGTGGCAAATTGCCATTTAAAACTACTGCACACCCGTTTGGTCTAGGTACATCCATAGTACTGCTAGGAAGGATCATTGCAATTAAAAACCTTCCAGATTCTATTATCTGTAATGCCAGTTGTAAACCTGGGTTACAAGATGAAAATCTGTCTCTGTATCTTCTGATCTTGTGTAGGCAATGAACTGGAAGGCTGACTTGTATTCCAAGGTAGGGACATGGAACAGATGTAGACCAATAGGTCCCTCATACCAGTTCTGTCATTTGTGGGATAACAGCTGATCTGTACCCGATCTCTACCACCTCACCTTAGTTCTATATCCCCTTATGTTCCACTTAAGAATACTTTGCATAAAATGAAATCAAACCTTTAGAAGATAGGAGCAAATTACTGCAGATGCTGGAAACTGTTCTGAAAACAAAAAAAAATGCTGGAAATCACAGCAAGTCAGTATTGAGTTCAACACCTTCAGACTGTGAACCCACTCTCATTCCTTCCCTTCTTTCTAGCTGTACTTGTTGCATTCTCTGTCACCATGTCCTCTCTCCCCCCCTCAACTCCACTTCAGTGTGACTGCAGAGGAACCTCGATTATCCAAACGACACAGGTGGGGAGTATTTTGTTCAGATAATCGAATGTTTGGATAATCGAATGCTGGATAACACAGTTTGTCCAAGCGTTTGGACCTTGTGATCTTGCTGGATAATCTCAAATTCAGATAATCGAATGCCGGGTAATCAAGGTTCCTCTGTATCTGTTTTAACCAGTTAGACACACAATTGTTCTACCATTCTCACATTCTGATTATTTAATTTACATTATCAGGAGCCTTTCTCCCCCCAGCACACATAAATGCTGCCCCCTCCGCGATTCACGTCAGCTCCGATGAAGAGTCATCGAATTGAGAAACATTAGCTTGCTTTCTCTCTATGGATGCTGAGTGAGATCAATGCAGCTCTGTGACCTCCAGCATTTTTTTTGTTTTCAAACCTTTAGAACGTGTCCACTTGCTCCCAGTGTGAATGGTGAAGAAGAATGTAAACAATAATTAAGATCAAGTGTGGTTATTTTTATTGTAGTGGTACAATTCTTTAAATTTAAACTCTCCATTTCTAAGTCTTCTTTTGGAACTGCTAGCGTGGGATCAAATTGTTCTGACTATAGAATTCTGTCTGTTAAGAGCCAATATTTACAAATTAAGGCTTCAATCCATGGACTAACAATTTTTTTGGATATTTGTCTATGACTCAGATGAATTCCTCTACTTTCTAGCACGAACTCCTGATGCATGAAGTCTTTGAGATGGAAATTTACCCCTGTAATCAGAGACTATAAGGAATTAGCAAAGCACACAATGCTACTGAAGTGTTAAATTACATTTGCAAATCAGAGATTTGGTCCATCTACAGCTAAGCACAAACTGAAAGCAACTGCTCAGGACTGTTGATTCTATTGCTCAATATGAAGCAAAGAATAATCTTTTATTTTCCTAATCCTTGTGCTGCTTCATGAATAAAATCAACTGAATTGTTCAGAATGTTGGAGATTGATGCGCACTTAGAAAAACAAGTCAGACAGAGAGTAAGGTAGAAACCTAAAGAACGTTGCAAATCAGAAATATAAAGAGAAATTGCTGGAAAAGCTCAGCAAGTCTGGCAGCAGCTGTGGAGAGAAAGCAGAGTTAATATTTCAGGTCAAGTGACCCTTCCTCAGAACTAGAAGGGTCTGAGGAACAAAGAACAAAGAAAATTACAGCCCTCCAAGCCTGCGTCGATCCAGATCCTTTATCTAAACATGTTGCCTATTTTCTAAGAGTCTATTCCCTCTGCTCCCTGCCCATTCATGTATCTGTCTCGATACATCTTAAATGATGCTATCGTGCCCGCCTCTACCACTTCTGCTGGCAACGCATTCCAGGGCACCCACCACCCTCTGTGTAAAGAACTTTCCACGCATTTCTCCCTTAAACTTTTCCCCTCTCACTTTGAACTCATGACCCCTAGTAATTGAGTCCCCCACTCTAGGAAAAAGCTTCTTGCTATCCACCCTGTCTATACATCTCATCATTTTGGAGATCTTAATCAGGTCCCCCCTCAACCTCCACCTTCCTAATCAAAATAATCCTAATCTACTCAACTTCTCTTCATAGCTAGCACCCTCCATACAACATCCTGGTGAATCTCCTCTGCACCCTCTCCAAAGCATCCACATCCTTTTGGTAATGTGGCGACCAGAATTGCACACAGTATTCCAAATGTGGCTGAACCAAAGTTTTATATATCTGTAATATAACTTGCCAACTCTTGTACTCAATACCCCGTCCAGTGAAGGAAAGCATGTGTGTGCCTACTTGACCACTCTACCGACCTGCATTGCCACCTTCATGATCTGAATATCTAGATTTCTCTGTACACCAATTTTCCCTAGGACTTTTCCATTTACTGTATAGTTTGCTCTTGAATTGGATCTTCCAAAATGCATCATCTCACATTTACCTGGATTGAACCCCATCTGCCATTTCTTTGCCCAACTCTCCAATCTATCTATATTCTGCTGTATTCTCTAACTAATTCTCTTACTATCTGCTACTCCACCAAACTTAGTGTCTCTGCAAACTTGCTAATCAGACTACTCTATACCCTCCTCCAAATCATTTATGTATATCACAAACAACAGTGGTCCCAGCATGGATCCGGGTGGAACACCACTGGTCACAGTTCTCCATTTTGAAAAGCTCCCTTCCACTACTACTCTCTGTCTCCTGTTGCCTAGCCAGTTCTTTATCCATCTAGCTAGTAAACACTAGACCCCATGCAACCTCAATCCAGCATAACTCCAGTTATCCAGCATGGAAATGGACCCTTCAATCAATAAACCAAAGAACTGGGGATGCTGGGAATCTGAAATAAAAGCTGAAATTGCTGGAGTAACTCAACAGGTCTGGCAGCAGCTGTGGAGAAAAAAGCAGAGTTAACATTTCGATTCCATTATGACTCTACTTCAGAACCATTCATCAAAGTAACATTGGGTTCTGAAAGGATTTAATTCGAAGAAGAAGCTGTATAGAGTCATCTTATGTTCTCCTGTGTATAGAAGGTTATTTGCTGTAGGTAAGATGCTCATGGACTTAACGGGATAAATAGTGAGAGACTATGTTCTTTGGTTGGGGAGTCCATATCAATTGACCATAACCTTAACATTAAAGCTGGATCCTTCAGACGTGATGGCAGGACATATTACTTCACAAAGGCCTGTTGATAGAAAAAAGCATTAAGGTAGACATGTCCCCAGGACCGGGTGGGGAAGGAGATGAGAGAGGAAATTGCTGGGGCCTTGTATGAAATTTTTGTCCCTGTTTTGTCACAGGAGAGGCCCCAGAGAACTGCAGAATAGTCAGTGTGGTTCCTTTTTTTTTAGAAAGGGCAATAGGGATCATGTGGGAAATTACAGGCTGATGAGCTTTACATCAGAGGTGGGAAAATTATCGGAGAAGATTGTTATGTGTCTTTGGAAAAATATGGACTTATTAGCAACAGGCAGCATAGCTTTGTGCAAAGAATATTGTGTCTCACTGATGTTTTGAGCAAGTGACAAAAGTGATTCATGAGGGCAGAGCAGGGGATGTTGTCAACATGGACTTTAGCAAGGCAATTGACAAGGTCTCTCATGGAAGTCTGCTATGGAAGCAGAGTCACATTGGATCCACAGTGAGCTGGTAAGATGGATACAGAACAAGCTTGGTCATAGAAGAGATTAGTGATGGAAGGACATTTTTCTGACTGGAGATCTGTGACCAGTTCTGTTCCACAACGATCAGTCCGGGGATCTGTAACGATACTCGGGCTGTAAAAGGTATATTTTGTCCTTTTTGTTTTATGAAGAGAGGTTAAGGCAGAGGCGCCAAGTGATCTGATGCAAGCCAATGTGAGGTCTTTGGCTTTTTCTTTGAACAATAGAAGCAGCATGAATGGGTGGGGTCAAGCTCCCACGGAACCAAACTGCTTAGTTTAGGTTTCAGTTGCTGTTGTGAAAGCTGCTACATGTCTCTCTCTCTCTGTTATACCTAAAAGCTGGGATTCTCTTCCTGCTGCTAGAATTGCATGTGAGACAATCTATTCCATTGAATTTGCCTTTGTTAAGGGTGTGCTTATGAGATGTTACTATATTAAATCAGTTAAAGAGTAGTTTGTTATTTTGTTAAGATTTTAGATAGAGTTACAGTTAAGCCAATTCTTTTCTTTCATTTTTGTCTGTATTTTAACTATAGTAAATGAATACATTATGTTTTGCTTCAAGCCTGGAAATTTGACCATACAAACTGCACCCAGAACACAAAGCCAGGCACATGCCATTAAAATAGGAAAAGTCTGGGCTATTTCCTTGACATGGTTTGAAAGGGTTTGTTCTGGTCCATAACAGACTTCCCCATAAATGTTTTGGAGGAGAATATGGTGGGTTTCTGAATGACAGAAAGATTGGGGGAGCTACAGATGGTGAAGAGAATTGCCAGAGGTTACATCAGGAAAGAGACTGGAAATGTGGATGGAGAAATGGCAGATGGAATTTAATCCACAAAATGCAAGGTGATGCATTTTGGAAGTTCAAATGCAGGAGGGATGTTGAAATAACTGCACAGAGGTCAGTATCCTGTCACCCTTTATTTACTGTGCACAGTACACTGGCTATGGTCAACCAGCTTGCTATCAGTCCCCTGGGCTGGGGAGATTCTAAATCTCTTGTTTTTTTTAAAATCTGGTTATACTTTTTTTAAGGAAGCCAAGGCTTGAAGAGGGTGGACACTAGGAAATTGTTTCCGTTAGGCGAGGAGACTAGGACCCGTGGACACAGCCTTAGAATTAGAGGGGGTAAATTCAGAACAGAAATGCTGAGACATTTCTTCAGCCAGAGAGTGGTGGGCCTGTGGAATTCATTGCCACAGAGTGCAGTGGAGGCTGGGACGCTAAATGTCTTCAAGGCAGAAATTGATCATTCTTGATGTCACAAGGAATTAAGGGCTACGGGGAGAATGCGGGTAAGTGGAGTTGAAATGCTCATCAGCCATGATTGAATGGCGGAGTGGACTCGATGGGCCGAATGGCCTTACTTCCGCTCCTATGTCTTATGGTCTTATGGTCTTATGGTTTCCTTAGCTAAGGGAATGTTTTTCCATCCTATTTATACTTTTTTTTCTTTCTTTTCCCAACCCCCTCACTACCACTTAAAATCTAGCACTATGGAGACTACAAAGCTATCTGATTGACCAAAAGCTCTCTAAGGTGGGGCTTTATCCCAAAATGAGGATAGAAATCTAACCTTAAAGAAATTAACTCTGCATCATTGTTAAATTACTGAAGTGTAACTGTCAACATGGTAAGTGAGCAACCCCTGACTTTTTATCTGAATAGGTTGGGCATCTTGACACCCCTTACCATGTTCCTACTGTGAATTTTCAGAATTGAATGGTTTTCCCTGTGACCCAAGCTGAATATCACTCCAGTAACCTTTACCAAGTATATATTAACTTGTTGGCAATTCTAAGCATGATATTGCACCAAATTTTCTCAATTAATTCAGATGTCTTTACCCCAGTCAAGATTTCCTAACTCTGCAGATGTGATCCTGTTTGCCAGCCATGGTACATTTATTTGACTCACATGCAGGATTTCTCATTTCTGAAACAGAATATGATACCCCATTCCAGAACAGAAGCATGCCATGCAAGCTGACCATTATAGTGCAGTAACAGAGAGTTCTGCACTCATGGTGGTATGAAAGCCTATTGCCAACTTTGACTTGTAAAAGCACCAGTGGCACCAGTTCATATTAAGCCATGAGTTAACCTAGTATCCAAGCCACTATTCCTCCCTTAACCTCACATCACCAGAAATCAGATCCATCTGATCTTTCAGGCGCCTTTTTCTACAGTAACTCAGAAGCAATCTACTGGTTCGAAAGCACCTGTCCTCATGATGTGACAGAACACCTGCATTTATAAAGCATCTTACTTTCCACGTGTTTTTCTTTAATCCTCTCAAAACATAGTGTTAATGTTACTTGAAATAAAAATATAATCTAACAAAAGAACCAGAAGGAGTAGGCTATTGAGCCTACATTACTGCTCTGCCATTTGATACAATCATGACTGATCTCATATTGGCCTCAACTCCACTTTCTTGCCCACTCTCCATAACCCTGCAACCCCTTACTAATTAAATATCTTACTATTCCCTCCTTAAATGTATTCAGTATCCTGGCATCCATCACACTCTGGGATAGTGAATTTCACAGATTCATGATACTTTGAGGGAAGTAATTTCTCCTCATCACTGTTGAAATCTGCCACCCTTCACCATAAAGCCATATGCCCTTGTTCTAGATTGTTCAACAAATGGAAACATTCTACTCGAGGGGTGGCACAGTGCTTCGCACTGCTTCCTCAGAGCACCAGGGACCTGGCTTCAATTCCAGTTTTGGGCAATTGTCTCTGTGGAGTTTGCATGGACTCCCTGTGTCAGTTTGGGTTTTCTCTGGGCGCCCTGCTTTCCGTCCAGGTATATGCAGGCTAAATGGATTAGGGATGCAAAATACCAAAATAGTGTAGGGGTTGTGGGTCTGGGTGTGATGCTCTTCAGAGGGTCAGTGTGAACTTGATGGGCTGAAAGGCCTGCTTCCACACTGTAGAGATTCTACGATACACTCTATGTCTACTTTGTCAATCCCCTTTAGCATCTATGGAGTTCAATTAAATCTCTCATTCTTCTGCAGAGTTATATTTATTGTAATTTGTGAGGTTAAGACGTGACTATGATCCAAATTAATCAGGGGAACAGCTGGAATAAAAGATGCGAATATTCGATTGATAGATAGCATAGAACTATAAGGTGCGGCTAACAATAAAGTGCAAGACCCTTCATAAGTGAAATTAGGAAATGCCTATGTGTGCCAAGTGTGCAGAATTTGGAAATCTCTTTAATAAATGATCATTGATGTGAGATCAACTGTTATTTCTAAAACTGAGGGTGACAGATTTTTGTTAAACGAAGTTCATGAATCATATGAGACAAAGCCAGGTATATTTGTTTGAAATCACTAACTTTTGTCTCTTATCACCCAGAGGTTAATTCCCCAGAATATGCTCTCTCTATTGCAGATGCTTTTCAGTGCTTTCAAATGACAACACTCAGGAGCAATAAGTATTTATGTGTAGTAGCAGCCACCATCTATGCAGATCAGTGTTCTGAATTCAACTGCTTTACAATTGTTTATTTGCTGTATCTTGACGAGCAAAGCCAGTCAATAAATCCATATCATATCTGGCCAAGACACAGTTGCTATAAGCTCTTTCAACTTGAGCCTTTCTTCAATTAAAATCAGAGTTAACGTTTCAGGTTGAGTGACCCTTCTTCACTTCAGAGTGAGTGTAAGTTAGCAGAGAAAAGATGGTTGTTCTGAACCTGATGCAGTGGAGAAGGTCATTGAAGTTAAAAATCACACAACACCAGGTTATAGTCCAACAGGTTTATTTGGAAGCACTAGCCTTCAGAGCTGCTCCTTCATCAGGTGGTTGTGTGTGCAGCACTCCAAAAGTTAGTGCTTCCAAATAAACCTGTTCATGAAAAGAAAAGCTTCAGCAAAAATCATCCTTCAAAAATGCAACATAACACAAACTCTACATAACACAATAGCATGCCAAATGCAGGAAATAAATAATTTTCAGGCTGCGATTTGGCCATGATGAATAATTAGACATTCTGGCAGATCTATCAGCCAAAGCATTAAATATGAAAATTAAATGTGAGTTTAATATTCTTACACTAACACACTCAAGTGGATTTTCTGCAACTCATCTTGGTATTCAGTTAATGAGGAACCATTACACCCCCATGCTGTTTATTCATTGATACATCTCTCAGTGTACTCTTAGTTGCTATTTTATAGATATAACATGAGTAGCTTGATACCTGAGCGGTGATGACCAATAGCTGATGAATGTAAAACATTCTATTGCATTTAAACTTGTAAATTGCCTCCAGCAGTTGAAGAATATATGAGCTTTCTCAAGTACAAGCTGGCGAGTTGAACAAGAGATGTGAGAAACTCCTTGCACATAATCAATTAGTGTCAGAGCCTACAATTGTTGGCAAGGTGATGATCGATTAGTATTAGTGCTGGACGGTTAATCTAAAAACCCAGGTAATGTACAGGAAACCTGGGTTCGAATCCCACATCAGATGGTGGAACTTGAATTCAATAATGTCCTTTAGGGAAGGAAACAGCCATCCTTACTCATGCTGGCTGACATGTGACTTCAGACCTATGGCAATGTGGTTGACTCTTAACTATTACCCTCTGGGATGGACAATAAATGCTGGCCTAGCCAGTGATGCCCTCATCTCATGAATGATTTTTTAAAAAAAATTCTGTTGTGGCATCTGATTGTGAAAGTTAACACAAACAGTATGGCACCAGAAAGTAAGATTTGCAGAAAGAAGGTATGTGTCCAATGCAAGAATTTTAATAGATAAGTTCTACCTTTTCCAAGTACATCTTTTTAACAGATTGTAACTAGATGTTTCCAGATATTGTTTCGAATGAATATGATATAGAACAAAATACATTAACATTTTTCTGCCAGTCCATCTGGTGAATTACATGGTAGTTCCAGTCAGCTTTCAGCTTGTGATTAATACATAAAGTTTTGTTAAAACTCTTTCCTGGGACCTTGGCTCAGACAGCTCTTGCTGCCCATCTCATATTACCCTTAAGAAAGTAGTGGCGAGCCTCCATTTAAAAGGTATAAAGTACAATTATTAGTTAACGATCTATCTGCCGATGTGTACAATTGCCCAAGTATAGACCATCTATAAAAATCAGGACACATCCAACCTGACGTTTGACACTCATATACTTTTGATCATCAGCAAAATATTGGGAAGGGTCAATGACCATACTTCCAAGTCACACACATTCAACAATAAATTGCTCACTGACACTCAAATTGGTCTCTGCCAGCCCACTCTTCTCCTGAACGCATTTTAACCTTGGTTCAACATAGCCAGAAGAGGTGAACCTAAGAAAGGTGAGCTTGGCTGCCCTTGGCATCAAAGCAGCATTTGACCAAATGTAGCATCAAAGACCTCTCCAGTAAAAGTGGAGTCATTGGGAATTGGGAAAAAAATTCCACTGATTGAATTCGCACTTGATACAAAGATGATTGTGGTTGTTGAGTGTTAGGCCAGGCTCCCTCACGGCCAGATCATTGCTACAGGAGTTCCTCAGGACAGTGTACTAGGCCCAACAATCTTCAGCTACTTCATCAATAACCTTCTCTCCATCGTAAGGTCAGAAGTAGGGTGAAATAACTCCACAGAGCCAGTATTCTGTCACCAAAACACTCATTATTTACACATGGAGAGTCCTTGCCACTGATCCAACTCCCTCATAGCCAGCTCTCAGAGTGAGCAGAACCTCTGACACTCCTGTTTTTTTTTGCCATTCCTGTTTGTGTTTTTTTTATTTTTATTTTTTCCTTTTTCTTTCTTTCCCCCCACACTACCACCTAACTGCGGTAGTGCTTATTAATTCCCCCGTACCCATGTTGTGTGTGTAGGTGTGAGACACAGTGAAAGACACAAGGTGCACAAGTCTTTATTCGGTTTCCACCACCAGGAAGAAAAGAAACACTCAAGTGGCCAGTGACAAGCAGTGCCCTTCACATCAAAGGACAATGCTGTGTGAGCAAAACACTCCTGTTTATATCTGTCAGCCAGGGCTCCGTGATTGGACCAGATTAACAGCTCCAATCAGGGAATTCACATTCAATGAGGTCTACCTGACCCTGTTACAATCACTACATGGGGGATATTAACTGATGATTTCACAATGTTCAGTAGCTTTCACGATTGATCTGATATCAAAGCAGTTCGTGATCATATGCAGTAAGACGCAGACAACATGAAGGCTTGGGCTGATAAGTGGCAAATAACATTTATGACAGTGTGTGAAAGGTAAAGAAAGAATCTGACCATATCCCCTTGACAGTTCATTCTAGTTAAGATGCTTTTGGATATTTTACTCAACTCAATGTTTGCATGGAATGACCAAAAGGTTTCAGGAGTTAAAGTATCACAATATACAAGGATACAATAATGTCTGTGGCAGACAGTAATATTTGCTTTACAGAGGGTCCCTTCAGCTGTATGATTCATTGAAATACATTCTTATTGTTAGGTCATGTGTTTATTAAATTTTTGAAGACCTATACGTTGAATTCTGGCTTCCTGTCCATTCCATACAAAAATATTACCTTTCTGTGACATAGTCAAATTAGGTGAGGGAGGTGATTGCTATATAGCGGTGTTAACTAAAATCATAATCAATCTCAAAACAAAAATTGGTTACGAGGTAGGAAGAAGATTTTTATGCCTGCTTTAGTGAAAAAGACCATTTTGAGACTTAGAAGAGAAGTTTTAATAGATCAATGCTGTCTAAATGTGTTAAGATCTTTTCTCAACACAGCCACCAAATACAAAGATGCACTTGGAAAGCATATGGATGATTCGAGAGATACAAGGTGTCTTCTTTTGAAAAACTTTACTCAAGATAGAAATTATAACATCAGTTTCTTACACATTTTTGGATGGAAAACCTTTTTGTCCATTGTCAATTTCTATCTCCACGCCATTTTTAAGGAACTGGGAAAATTAAATGTATTATGCACAAAAAAAAGCAATGAAAGAAAGGTCTTTTGTTTAGTGTGGCCTTCTCTTAAAAAAGTAGATGAGAGGTCACATGTCTGTACAGACATCTGCAGTGCATTCTTAAAAATGTGATGGAATAATTTGTTAGGCTGCAGAAAACATGGCTCCGTGGAAGAAAGAGGGCAACCAGACCATGGGAAATGTGTCAATCATAAAAGTACTGGTTCAATAGACACAATATAGGTTGCTTTTCTTATGGTTTTGTACTGCAAAAATTCTGAATGCATCACATCACACAGTTCAATCTTGACCTGCCACAAAGGATAAAGAATTATAAAAAAAAGACAGTTTCTCCTAATTGTTTACTCAGAGTGTGGAATTAGAATGTAGAACTTACAACAATGTGGAATATTTGAGGAAAATAACAGAGGTGCAATTATGTGGAAGCAAGATAAACAAGAGGAGGAAAAGAGTAGAAAATGATGAAGAGTAGGAAGGGAAATGTTATGTGCAGTATAAATACATAGAACAGGTTGTCCTAATGGCATGTCTGTCTATAATTTGCTTTGTATAAAATCATTAATTTGTAGGTTAGCATGCGGTACCAGCTGATGAACATCCATTCCATTTAACACTCAATAAAATTATAATATTTTTATTTTCTATGTCATCATCGACCGTGTGATGGTTGATGGGGGTTAATCTATACACATGTTCCATATCAGAAGCAACAGCATTGCTATACTAGCTTCCCTGAAACCTGCCCTGACTCCTCTGCTGTGCCCCAACATATGTATCACTGAATTCAGTTTAGGAAAAATAATCACTCTATGTTATTTGGTCCTTTGTACATTATTATTAATTGACATTAATACAAGCATAGAATACTTCTTCATCCCAGAGGTTCTCTTGACGAATTGAACATGTTACATTGTGACAACTGGCCCAAGAGCACCACCTTCAGGGCATGACTTGGACAGTGCTGAACCATAGCACAGTCTTCAGTGACAGGAATCAACCTCGGTCATGTTATTGTGAGAACAAATAATGCTCTCACAACAAAAGGCTTAACACACTTTGTTTCAATGGCTCCACTAAAATAGCAAAGGGAGAACTTTGGTAAAAATGTGCTGAGAATTTGTCTGACGATGCTATCTACAGCCAACCTTCTGAGCGTTACATATCAGGGTCCTCAAATTGCCCTTCCTACTAAAATTTAGACAACTACATGCAGCATACAAATCAAGAACACAAGCAGGCCACTCAGCCCTCAAACCTGCTCAGCCAATTCATAACATCACAGCTTATCAAGCACATTCTGATTTACCCCAATAACTATTAATTCCCTGGCTTACCAAGAATCTATCGCATTTTACTATAGAAATATTCAAGGATCCCACCTCTTGAGGAGGAGAGTTCCAGGGCAGTATCTTATAGGGGTCTGAGTGACATGGGCTATGGTGAGATTAGTGGCAGAATTACAGAAAAAGTCCAGAGAGGCCCAATTCGATGTCAGGAGAGGATCCCACTCTACCTTTTCTGTTTTTGCAAACCAGCAAGGTGGATTTCTTGCTGGTCAGTGATAAGTTGCCAATTCAGGGGGATTATTGTTCATTAAATATTTTCTTGATGGCACATTTCTCATTAACGTTCAGCTCCCTATCTTACTAAACTCACCAAACAACCTCAGTGTCAAAATACCTCGCCAGGGAACCTACAGCCGGTACCTGGTGGATTCAGTCCCCTTAGACTGAATGATCTCCAGCTGGCATATGAGTAACTGCAGCTCATGGCATGATTCACAGACACCAGCTGCAAACCCAGCCCCATCCACTGACAGTGTCATCCAGCTATTGCTGTCTCCTCCTGACCATCAGGCCACCTCTCCCTGCTACACTGGCAGTGTGATCGGAAAGCACAGAGTTGTTTTGCATGGCAGCCCTGTTGCTAACATTGAAAGTCTGCAGAAGGGACATTTTGCACACATAGAGAGGGAGCCAGCTCATGATTTTGATATTGATTTTATTGCCATGTGCATATTACAGCAAGAATACAATAAAATACAGTGAAGAGCTTTCATTTGCCATTTTGGATGATTTAAGAATAAGGAAAAAGCATTGAAAGATACAGCTTGAAAAGAGTCCATCAGTCCTGATCCAGCTCATCATTACTAACGATGCCTATGTCGCCATCGCCCACACTAGCTTCACTGCTCTCTACACCGCTCCCAACCAACATCCAAGTCGCCGATCCTCTTGCGCCATCTTTGTCATTGGGCCGATACTCCACTGCCACATCAGGGTCACACCTCTTGCTGCTAGGCCCACCTCATCGATGCTGCCATGATGCCCTTCCGCCACCACTTTGCTGCCACTAGTACCGGACCCAACCAACAACAAAGTCACCACTCCTCAGGCGCTGTCGTTTGCCACTGGCCTATCTCGCCGATGTCACCTCCACCGATTTAGCAGGAGCAAGGCTGCACCTTAGTGCTGCTTACATGTTCTCTTAGCACTCACTTACTTCGTGCATGTGTGATGCTGCAGCATTTACCCATCATAGGGCTTTTAAAGGGAAAGAACATTGCACACAGACCCATTCATTGCACAGGACATAGACTTGTGGAGTTTCTGATCCCTGACAGTCCTATCACACTGGATCCTTCTGTGCATTGCAGCTACCTGTCACAGGCATTGCTGAACAACTCACTGCTAGCTTGATCTTTAGACTCAGAGGCCCTGAAGGAGTAGGGTGATGCACAAGCAAGGCATCAGCATGACTCAATGCCGTATATACACATTGTTGCTCTTGGTTCCAGATGATGCAGCAAGGTCTCAGCACAGACATGCATTTACAGAACATCGGTTGTGACTATGAACTGGTGCCTACGCTGTCACCAAACAATTGAGGCATGCATAGAGACACAAACAACCAGATATAAGGACAGAGCAGTGATATTTATAGAAAAGTGCAAAATCAATGACAGGCCATTGTCACTGCTGCCATCAAAGTGCCCTCAATAAGTGTTCTTCCTCCTCCCCCTCCTGTCCCTGGCAGAAAGGTTATGCCCAAAACTTCAACTCTCTTGCTCCTCGGATGCTGCCTGACCTGCTGTGTTTTTTTCCAGCACCACACTTTATCCCTAGTTATGCAGGTGGCATGGTAGGGGCCTGATCAGCAGTGGATATGCAGCTGGATTTGCTGCTGGACTGAACTGCAGTGGATCTGCAGCTGGAGTGATCAACAGTGGATCCCACTGGCGAGAGTGTTTCCATGGAGCAATGTTAGGCGTATTTGTGTCTGGATAGCCAGACAGGCCGAGACCATAATACCATAGGCATAGGGGCAGAATTAGGTCATTTGGCTCATCAAGTCTGCTGTGCTATTCGATCATGGCTGATATGCTTCTTAACCCTGTTCTCCTCCCTTCTCCCTGTAACCATTGATTCTCTTATTAATCAAGAACCTATCTATCTGTCTTAATTACACTCAATGACCTGACTGCCACAGTCCTTTGTGGCAAAACATTCCACAGATTCCCCACTCTGGCTGAAGCCAGAGATTCCTCCTCAGCTCAGATCTAAAGGATCATCCCTTCACTCTTAAGCTGTGCCCTTAAGTTCCAGTCTCTCCCACCAGTAGAAACATCTTCTTCATGTCCACTCTATCCAGGCGTCTATCAATTCTGCAGGTTTCAATTAGAAATCCCTCATACTTCTAAACTCCATCTAGAACAGACCCAAAGTTCTCAATCATTCCTACTATGACAAGCACTTCATCCCTGGAATCATTCTTATAAAGCTCCTCCTGAACTTCTCCAAGGCCAGCACATTCTTCCTGGTATCCGGGGCTCAAAACTGCTCACAAAATTCCAAATGCAGTCTGACCAGAGCCTTATATAACCTCAGCATACATCTCTGCTCTTGCATTCTACCCTCTTGAAATGAATGCTAATATTGTATTTGCCTTCTTACCTGCCAAATGAACCTGCATGTTAACCTTAAGAGAATACTGAACTAGGACTCCTAAATCCCTTTGTGCTTCAGATTTCTGAAGCGTTTCCTCTTTTAGGAAATCGTCTACGCCTCTATTTTTCCCATCAAAGTGCATAACCTCACACTTTCCTTCCTTGTATCTACCTACCAATTCTTTGCCCATTGTCCTAGCCTGTCTAAGTCCGTCCCAGACTCCCCACCTCCTTAACACTTGGCTCCCCTCCAGCTATCTTTGTGTCACCTGCAAACTTAACAACAATGCCCTCAGTTCCTTCTTCCGGATGATTAATGTATAATGTGAATAGCTGTGATCCCAACATTGATCCCTGATCACCGGCTGCCATCCTGAAAAAGTCCTTTTTCTCCACTCTCTGCCTTCTGCCAGTTAGCCAATCTTCTAGCCACAACAGTATCTAGTCCCTAATACCATGGGTCTTATTTGATTTAGTGCTGTCTCTTATGCAGCACTTTGTCAAAGACCTTCTGGAAATCGATCACGCCTACTGACTCTCCTTTGTCTAACTTGCTCACTACCTCCTCAAAGAATTCTAACAGATTTGTTAGGCATGACCTCCCATTTACAACTGGATGCAGTGCAATATCCTCTGCCATTTTTGCCATTTACAGTCAGCACCCACACCAAAAGCATATTTCCCTCCACACCTGTACCTGCGTTCTACAGAGACCATTCCTCCACAATTCTCTCGTAAGGTTCATATCCCCCACTAACCCACCCTCTACACTGGCACTTTCTCCTGCCACTGCACGAGTGTGAAAAACTGCACCCATTCCTCCCTGATCACCTCTGTCCAAGGCCCTAAAGGATCGTTTCATATCCGGCAGCGCTTCACCCACGTCATCCATTGCTCTTGATATGGTCTCCTCTACATCAGGGAGACAGGATGCCAACTCGCAGACCGGATCAGGGAACATCTCTGGTCTACACGAAGCAAACAACTTCACCGCCTTGTGGCCAACCACTTCAACTCCCTCTCACTGTCTGAATCAGCCATATTTTACCATGCAGTTCTAAGGACACTGGAATCTCATTGCTAATAATGGACTCTAAATCTTACCAACAGCCACGGTCAGTCTAACTGGCCCATGATTTACAGTCTTCTGCCTTCTTCCCTTCTTATATAAGGCTGTTGCCAAGGGACCTCTTGCCAGAGGCAGGTTGCTTCCCTGTTGGTGTGAACTTCTAGATGTCAGAGGAGGTCAGGCAGGGTAGAGGGGGCAGCCCAGGTACTTTATGAGTGCACTGAGAGGAGACTTCTGAGGGACCTGTGTGTGCAGGTCCCCCTTGGGCCATGTTAAATTGCCGACTGTGTCCAGGAATGTGTAGACTAGATGGATTAGGGTAGGGGAGTGGGTGTGGGTGAAGTGCTCTTCGGAGGGGCCGGTGTGGACTCTAAGGGCCAAATGGCCTGCGTCCACACTGTAGAAATTCCGTGATTTCATGTGACCCTAAAACAATGCAGTGAAGCGGGTGTTACTGCAGGAGGAAATGAGCAGGGAATGTGTCCATAATTACATGAGTAGCCTGCACTGGCCCAGACAGTGACCTCTGATTCCTAATGATCCACTTTATGATATCAATATTGATTCTCGATTGCCTAAATTAGTTGTGCGATAGAATTTAGTTGATCCATAGAATTAAATGTAGAAACGGAATGTAATTCTATGAAACAAAACACATAACAGATTGGATAGAAAGCAGGTTGTTTGCTTTTAAGTGTTGCAACAAAATGTAGTTTCTCAGATTTATTGATATTAGGTTGTTAAAGGAAAGGTGGTCTGCGTTATTCATTGCCCCAATATTCACACGTAATTAATTAGGGAACAAGTTTTGTTACTTGTTGTTTCTACATTGTTTTCTCGGTGTTTTCCAAAAATTCTTTCATGCATTCTCATATGGAATAAATTTCTACTTTTCATTCTCTTACAGTTCTTCAGCTTTTTAATGAAACAGCAAGTTATTTTATTGAATTTGTTCGGATGTGTTATGTCATACCTCCGGGCACATGGGAACGTGAACCCAGCCCTCTGGCCCATGGGCAAGTACAAGACATGTATATTACAAAATAGAGAGGACTCCACATAAATAAATCAAAAATACTGTGGAATGCTAAATTATCATGTTCACTCCTTCCACCTACATTTCCTTTTATTTTATCTTCTGTGCAGATCTCTGAGCTCTGGGCATGGCAGTGATCTCTGAAATAAGAAGTCAATGGTGGGAATAGAGTCAGCACAATGATTGACATGGAGCGAGTGCATAGATTACAGGGAACATTGCCACCCAACCTCCCTTCATCACTGGCCCAGCATGGCCAATGTATGTTCCACCCAAAAAAATTACATTCCAGGATCTAGAGCTTCTACCACTTGGCTGATGAGACTTGATGCTCTCCATCTGAGATGTTGGGCATTATTGGGTCTTTCCATGCTTCTCTTAGGTCATGTAAGAACAGGAGTAGGCCATTCATCTTGTGGTGTCTGCTCCACTGGTTAACATAACTATGACCAAATCAACACATTAATGCCTTCACACCACTGATAGTCAAATAATTTTCAACCTGTAAATATACTCAAAGATTGATAGTCCACAGTCCCAGTGACAGAATCACAAGGAGCTTTTGAGGAAAAATAGCCTCACGTCAGGATCATCTCCCTGAGATGTTCCCTAAAGCGCTCTGCTAGGAGGTGCCCAGTCTCCCCAATGTAGAGGAGACTGCATCGGGAGCAACGGATACAATAAATGATATTAGTGGATGTGCAGGTAAACTTTTGATGGATATGGAAGGCTCCTTTAGGGCCTTGGATGGAGAGCGCTTTAGGGAACATCTCCGAGACACCTGCACCAATCAACCAAACCACCCCGTGGCCCAACATTTCAACTCCCCCTCCCACTCTGCCGAGGACATGGAGGTCCTGGGCCTCCTTCACCGCCGCTCCCTCACCACCAGACGCCTGGAGGAAGAACGCCTCATCTTCCGCCTCGGTCTCTGCCTTTATTCCTGATGAAGGGCTTTTGCCCGAAATGTCGATTTTGCTGAAGCTCCTCGATGCTGCCTGAACTGCTGTGCTCTTCCAGCACCACTAATCCAGAATCTGGTTTCCAGCATCTGCAGTCATTGTTTTTACCATCATGGTGCATGAGCTGAGTTCGAAATGTTGAATTCTTGCTGGCAGTGTTACAATTTTCTCAACTTTCAGAAGAGTGTAACGCTCCATTTTAATCCTGAACTTCACACCATTTGGACAATCAGAAAGTTGTTTGCAGGTCTTTGTCAAAGCTACTGCCTCCTTTACATTGGCTGTGAGAAGTTTTCTGTGACTATCAAGGATCTAAAGGCATGTTAGACTGGCTTCCTTTCACCATCTTCCGGAATTTGTAGAAGCATGGACTCCAAGCCAAGGGAATGATGCATCTGCTCCTGTCACTATTGATGATAATTTGGGATCACAGCAATCAAGCACTTTCACAAGAGATCAACATTGCATTAATGCATTGTTCTGCTCATCACTATTATTAACCAGTTCCCATAAATCTTATTTGGGAAGAAATTTCCAATCAAGTTGATGATACCTGAAGACTGTTATGTCTCAACAATACATTTGGGCCGAAGAATGTCCTTGGGCTTTGGGGTATTTACCTTTATCCCTTTTTGCTGTATAATCTGGCCTAAAGTTCCTGTAGCATTTTTTTTCCCGAACTCACACTTCTGTGTTCAGAGTGAGGTCTGTCTTTTCAAATGCCTTTAAAACCTCGTCAGCTCAACGGTTGTGGTCATCTTTGGTAGTGCTATAGATAAAAGTCTCTTTTTTTATGATGAATGATTCTCTCTCTACCTTGAGGATATTGGACGTTGTGCATTGGAAGATCTCTGCTGCAGTGGGTGTACCAAAACATAGTGAATTGAAAGAATTTCAACTTAAAGGTGTGCTGAACACTGTGAGCGACTTGCATTTTTCATCAATGGGGTATCCACTGAAGACATTGGATGTATTTTCCTTTGTTTATCTGTGTCAGACGAACATAAAGCCTGATTTCATCATCTGGTTTAGGGATTGTCACTCGGCCCAAACACTGTTTTATACATTTGCTGTTGGGTGAGACTGTACTTTGGGGTTGACCCAAGCGTTCCTTGCCACCTTCTCAATGCTGCCATCCACCAGTTCCTCTTACCCTGCAGGCTGTTGCAACCCAAAGCTCCACAGATACCGGGTCAAAAAGCAGCTGACAACTCTCGCACCCAGCCTCCACCGTTCATTAGATGGTTCCCTAATCCATTCATTAGCTGTTCCTTGGAAAATACAATGGGAAATCCCTTGCCCAAAGCGGCATGTTTCTCACAAGCACTTTCTTCTGGTGTTGGGTCCGCATCTAAATTTGTAAAACTCTGCCTGGTGGCTCTGAATCTTTCTTTCCAAAGATTCTGGTTTCCTGTGTGCTATTTCCAATATTTTCAGTTTTTATGCCTGTCTTCCCATTTCTGATTTATATTGAACTGTATTATTTCCCAAGGTAAGAAAAGTATTTGGTTTTTTATTTGTTGAATTCACAAACTATTTTTTTACTGGTTTCTATTTGACACTGAAATAGTACAAATAAAGTTGCAGCAAAATCTATTTGGTGAAACTTAGCTTTAATTAGAGTTTTGACACCATAGGATAGTTATTGACTTCCACAATCTATATCGAGTCATAGACTCATAGAGATATACAGTGATGTTCAGTGTAGCAAGATCACTCAGGGTCTTTGTTAATTAGCAAGCTGAAGGGAGAGAGAGAATTGTTGGAGAGTTTAACTACCAGTACTTTAGGAACAGAGGGACTGCAAGCAGTTCATTGAAAACACTTGGCTGCTGGTGGGCATATTGTGGTAGCCTTTGAGTCAGGAGGACTGAGTTCAAGCCCCACCCACTCCAGAGGTGTGCAGTAACAACTCTATCCAGAAAAACAGAGAAAGAGGAATGTTATTAGCAGTAACAGGTAGGTAACGGCTTGAGGCTGTTTGAGGTTTGAGATATCTGCAGAGTAAATCAACGAAATAGATTCTGGTAAAGAATGGGCTGGGAAAATCAGGTTGGTAGTGGATCCCAAGGAATTTGTAGAATATCTCAAAGATTTTTTTTTGAAGCAGCATTTGGTAGAGCCTACTAGGGAATGGACAGTTGTGGATTTGGTGATATGTAATGAGGCAGACTTGATTAGAGAGGTTAAGGTGAAGGAACCCCCAGGGGGCAGGGACCATAATGTGATAGTTTGTTATGGAGATGCTGAAATCAGAGGTAACAGCATTACAATTGAAGAAAGGTAACTACAAAGAGATGAGAGAGGAGATAGCCAGAGTTAATTGGAAGGGGAGCCTAGCAGAGTAGACAGTGGAGTAGCAACGACAAGAGTTTCTGGGGATAATTCAGGATGAACAGCAGAAATTCATCCGAAGGAAGGAGAAACAGACTGGAGGGAAGGATGAGGTAATCATGGTTGACAAGAGAAGTCAGGGACAAGATAAAAGCAAAAGACAAAGTGTATAACATTGTGACAATTAGTAGGAAGCCAGAGGATTGGGATGACTTTACAAACCAGCAGAAGGTAACTTAAGCATCAATAAGGGGCGAGAAGATAAAATAAAAGGGTGAGCTAGCTAGTAATATAAAGGAAGATTGCAGTTTGTTTAGATAGATAAAAAGATAATAAAGAGGCAAGAGTGGACTTTGGACCACTGGAGAAATAGTAATGGGGAACACAAAAATAGCTGAAGAACTGACAAGGTATTTTGCATCAGTCTCCATGGTGAAGACACCAATAACATATAGGGACTGAAGTGATTGTCATGACCATTATTAAGAAGGTGCTGGGGAAGCTAAAAGGTAGATAAATTAGCTTAACCAGATGGAATGTACACCAGAGTTTTAAAGGAGGTAGCTGAGGAGATCTGAGGGGCATTGTTTTCTTTATTCAGTTGAAGGATGTGGATGACGCTGGCCAGCCAGCATTTTATTGCACCGTCCATAGTTGCACTTGAATCACCACAGTCCACGTGCTGTAGGTTAAGCCACAATGCCCTCAGGGAGGGAATTCTAGAATTTTGACCCAATGACAGTAAAGTCACAGCAAATGTGGCATCAAGGGGCACTAACAAAAGTGGAATCAATGGGGCTGGTTGGAGTCATAGTTGGCACATAGCAAGATGGTTGTGGTTGTTGGAGGTCAGTCATCTCAGCTCCTGGACATCTCTGCAGGAGTTCCTCAGGGTGGTGTCCTAGGCCCAACCATCTTCAGCTACTTCATCAATGACCTTCTCTCCATCTGAAGGTCTGAAGGTGGGATATTCACCAATGATTGTACAATGTTAAGCACTATTTGTGAATCCTCCAATACTAAAGCAGTCCATGTTCAAATGTAACAAGATCTGGACAATATCAGGCTTTGGCTGACAACTAGCAAGTAACATTCACACTATTCAAACGTCAGACCATGACCATCTCCAATTAGAGACACTTTAATCACCACTCATTGAGTTTAATGGCGTTACCATCAGTGAATCCCCACTATCAACATCCTGGGGAGCATTATAAAGAAAAACAGTTTGTGATTGAAACAGCAAGACAACTGGGAAGATATTCACAGGCTTTAATATGCAAAGGCTCAAGAATAATGTTTTTTCAAGACTTCTTAGGAACCATAGTTAAAAACAGAAAGGCATTTGATGAAGTTAAGAGAAAATTAAGGGATCTGAAAATCAGTATTCCTTGAGGTACCTGGCGGTGTTGTGTTTCGCTCATGAAGGGATGATACATAATTTTGATTCAGCAGAAAAGGCCAAGGACTTTGTGAACTCTTTGAAGTAAAGGACTCGGGTTGGGAGTTGGGAGTTGGGGGGGAGGGGGACCATTAAAGAACAATGGTACAGTTTTTCTTTACTTTTCTGCCCCTTTCTTTTCTCCTCTCTCTCCTTTTTGTGGTTATTGGTTTTATAGCTTTTGTACTGCCTTGGTGTGAAACCTGATTTATTTATCATTTCGGGGTTGGTTGGTTATTGTTTGGATGTTTTTTTTTTGCTGCTGTCCTTATTTTTGGATTAGGGGTGGCTATATCTGTGGTTAAGACATATGGAGAAAAGGTGTAGAGAGTAGAGGATGGGCGTCCATTGTTAACTCTCAGACTGTATATACCATGTTTACTTTATCTGTGAATTGCCTGCGAATAGGGCGCGTCCTCAGCTGGAAGCAGCCAGGATGGTGGCAAGGATTGGGAGGATTGCCGGTTATGGGCAAGGGGGGAGATCTCTCATGAAGTGGGATTTATTTGGTTGTATGTTTACGTTAAATGCAGTGGTTAGTTTTTTAGTTGTAGTAGTTTTTATAGGAGTAGTTTTTAGACTTTACAGAGTTAATGTCTTTTTTGCTCGCTGCACCTCAGATCAGCTTCCTCCTCTTGGTAAACCATGGGCTGCCCTGGATGACCATGGTTAGTGATTTATTTGGGGGTGCATCTGGAATTTAAAAGGGAGCCATTCCCCTATTAAAAGAAAGAAGGTGCTGTCAAGCCTTAGGAAGGAAAGAGTAGACATTGCTCTGCTGCAAGAGACGCATTTAACTGACAAGGAACATCTGAAACTGTAGCAGGGCAGTTATGACAGGGTGTTCTTCTCCTCTTTTAGCACCAAGAGTAGAGGAGTGGCTATACTGGTAAGAAGGAACCTCCCTTTCCAAGTAACTGAGCAAATTAAGGACCAACATGGACGGTTTGTCATTTTTAAAGCTCTAACACATGGAGAAGAGTATGGCGTCCTGAATGTTTATTGTCCCCTGGCACCCTCTTAAATTTCTAATTGATGCAGTTGCTAAATTAATAAATCTTGGGGTGCACCGCACGATCATAGGAGGGTATTTTAACCTCCTAGTGGATCCCAGGGTAGACAGGATGCCAAGGGGCCTGGCGGGCACACCTGTGCAATCTAGATAGTTGGTGGACTTGTGTGAGGAGTTGGGATTGGTGGATGTGTGGAGGCATCCCCACCTTAATGGAAGAGAATTTACTTTTTATTCCAACCCACACAAATGCCACACATGAATTGACATGTTCCTTATGCCATCAGTTTGTTTGGACAGAACATTGGCTTGCAGAATTAGTAACATAACTGCCTTGGACAATGCGACAGTGTGTTTAGATATTAAAATCAAAGGTGACAGAATGGATGCACGGCACAGCTACATAGACCTATTCCTGTTAAGGGATAGTACATTACAAGAGAGTTCAGGGCTTTCTGGGATATCAACTCGGGTATGGTCAGCATCCATTCCCCCATCATCGACACTCAGTAGCAGCAGCATTGCGCTCAAAATGCACTGCAGATGTATAGCAAAGATCCTTAGACAACATCCTCCAAACCCACGACCACTTCAGTCCAGCAGGACAAGGGCAGCAGATAAATGGAAACACACCATCTGCAAGTTCCCTTCCAAAGCACTCACCATTCTGACTCGGAAATACGTCACCATTCCTTCAGTTTTGCAGGGTCAAAATCTTAGAATTCCCTCCCTAAGGGAATTGTGGGTCTACTTAAAGCAGCACATGGACAGCAGCAGTTCACCACCACTTTCTGAAGAGCAGCTAGGGACAAACAATAAATGCTGATCAGCAACTGAAGCACATGTCCCACGAATGTGTAAAAAAACTGGCAGAACCACGACTTGCTGAATGGTCTCTTCCTGTGCTGTCTGATTCTAAGATTCTAGTTAGTAATTAATTGATATTGATCAATTTTTATCTTTGAACATTTTCCTGTTTTTTTTAAATAACTCCTTCTTTGTCAGAACACACTTCAATTAATGGTGCAGAACCAAATCTTGTTAATACACAGCCCCACAGCAAAGTTGTAAAGCATCTGACATATTAACAAACAACCAACACATGTTAAAATACTTGTGATAGCATTAATGAAAATCAGAATGTTCACTATCAGAATCCACACAGTGCCTTAAGATAGTAATACTTTGAACATGTATTTTGATCATAGTGTGCAATGCTCTAGAAAAGCCGCATTGGTGGTATTTACTATTAGATCTTCTATTGCTTTTCTTGACATCTGAATGTGAGCAAGAATGCTTTGACATACTGCTATTTTAATGTTACAAAGAGGATAGGGTTGAAATTCTTTGAAGCTTTGACAGGCGGCTGCTGCAATGTGGGACATTTCAAGTGACATTTCATCGACAACAATTCCAGGAATTTGTTTTCTGCATAAGCAGAAGCTCTAACAAGCCTCAACATCACAGGGAGATGCAAGGGAGCAGGACCTGCAGGTCCTCTGGCTCACTTGGGATCCAGGAGGAGAAAGTGAGGAATACAGATGCTGGAGATTAGAGTCCAGAGTGTGGTGCTGTAAAAGCACAGCCGGTCAGGCAACATCTGAGGAGCAGGAGAATCGACGTTTATGCTCGAAACATCGATTCTCCTGCTCCTTGATGCTGCCTGACTGACTGTGCTTTTACAGCAACACACTCTGCGACTCACTTGGGATCCATTGCATTTTTGGAGATCAGTGCTGTAATGGCCTCAACTTAGGCATGACTGTCCTGCCTGGATTTAATTACAGAGAACATAGAATAATACAGAGCAGAACAGGCCCTTTGGCCCTCGATGTTGCACCAACCTGTGAACTAATCTAAACCCATCCCCCTACACTATACCATCACCATCCATATGCTTATCCATATGTTTAAATGCCCTTAATGTGACTGAATTAACTACATTGGTAGGCAGGGCATTCCATGCCCTTATCCCTCTCTGAGTGAAGACCCTGCCTCTAACATCTGTCTTAAATCTACCACTCCTCAATTTGAAGCTATATCCCCTCATACAAGTTGATGTCATCATCCTAGGAAAAAGACTCTCGCTGTCCACCCTATCTAATCCTCTGGTCATCTTGTATGTCTCTAATAAATAACCTCTTAGCCTTCTTCTCTCCAATGAGAACAGACCCAATACCTCAGCCTTTCCTCATAAGACTTTTGCTTTAGACCAGGCAATATCCTGGTATATCTCCTCTGCACCTTTTCCAATGTGTCCACACCATTCTTCTTGTAATTGGGCAACCAGAACTGCACACAATACTCCAAGTGAGGCTGCACTAGCATTTTGTACAGCTGCAGCATGACATCACGGCTCCAGAACTCAATCCCTCAACCAATAAAACTTAACACACTGTCTGTCTTCAGGGATCTTTTGGGGATCTATGTACGTGGACACTAAGATCCCTCTGCACATCCACACTACTAAGAATCTTTCCATTGACCCAGTATTCTGCCTTCCTGTTATTCTTCTCAAAGTGACTCACCTCACATTTATCTGCACTAAACTCCATTTGCCACCTCTTAGCCCAGTTCTATAGTTTATCCAAGTGCCCCTGCAACCTGCAACATTCTTCCACACTGCTCACCACTCTACTGAATTGAAGCTTGAATGCTGCTATTGCATAGTGTATAACAATTGGACACATCTTTGATCAACAAAGGAGACAAGGAATATAGAGACAGGCAGGAAATTGAATTTTAAATCAGGTCAGAGCCATGATGTTAATGATTGGCGGAGCAGGATCAATAGTTTAAATGGCTACTCTTATACCTATTTATTTTGGTTTTATGGGAAGTGACTGGATAATTCTTTTTGGTGGTGTTGGTTGAGGGATGAGTACTAGACAGGACAGCAATAAAGCCTCCTACTCCCATGGCAAGAATTATTTTCTGTCCATTTGAACGAGTTTACGGGAATATGATGTGATGTTTTGTTCAAACAATGATACTTTCAAACAGTGTGTGTGTGTCATACTCTCTGTACCACACACTAGCTTTGATTCTTCAGCTCAGTCCCTGAAGCAAGATGTAAATCCACAACCTGCTGACACAGAAATGAGAACACTATGACAGAGAGATCCGGCTGACATTTACAGTCTAAAGCTGCTTTGAATAAGAAGCAGTATGAGGTATAATTGAAGGAAAAGCTTAACACACCATGTAAAACAACCGTCAAATGCAGAGTTGAGATTAGAATTCCTGAGTACGTTTTTAAACTAAGCAAAAATTAGCTTAAGTTTAATAATGACTCTCCTGTTTGGGCTTTCAAAAGATATTTAGACAGAAGTAACAACTCAATGTTGCACACGAATGAAGAGCTGTGGGTCACCAACAGCAGCAGAGTTGTATTCAATCATATTCTGCAATCTCATGGTTTGGCATATCCTCCATTCTGCCATTGCCTCAAGTCAGGTAATCATCCCTGGTTTGATGAAAAGTGTAGGACGGCATGCCAGGGGCAGAACAAGATATACTGAGAAAACAAAGGAGTCAATCCGATGAAGCTACTACATAGGATTACGCACATACAGCATGCAGTAGGTTGAGCTAAGTGAGCTAAGGGAGCATGGTATTGGGGGCAAAATACTGACTTGGATTGAAAATTTAAAAGTGTGTTACTGGAAAAGCGCAGCAGGTCAGGCAGCATCAAAGGAACAGGAGAATCGACGTTTCGGGCATATGCCCTTCTTCAGGAATGAGGAGGGTGTGCCAAGCAGGCTAAGGTAAAAGGTAGGGAGGAGGGACTTGGGGGAGGGGCGTTTGGAATACGATAGGTGGAAGGAGGTTA
>NC_057724.1:68210411-68246955 GCF_004010195.1 Chiloscyllium plagiosum
GGTGAGTCCCAAACCAGAGGACACAGTTTAAAAATAAGGGGTAGGCCACTTAGAACAGAGTTTAGGAGAAACTTCTTCACCCAGAGAGTGGTGGGTGTATGGAATGTTCTGCCCCAGAGGGCAGTGGAGGCCAAGTCTCTGGATACTTTCAAGAAAGAGTTGGAAAGAGCTCTTAAGGATAGTGGAATCAAGGGTTATGGGGATAAGGCAGGAACAGGATACTGATTGAGGATGATCAGCCATGATCATTATGAATGGTGGCGCTGGCTCGAAGGGCAGAATGGTTTACCCCTAGACCTATTGTCTATTTTCTATTATCACACAAATTAGAGATTCAGGTCTAAGCTCTGCCGTTCTGCCACATCCTGGAGGGAATGATAATGGACAATAAACAACTCACTGGAGAAGAAAACTCTCCAGTCAGCCCCATCCTCATGATGGGGAGTCCAGGACACCAGTGCAAAAGGCAAGGCTGAAACATTAGCAACAATCTTCAGCCAAAACTGCTGAGTGGATGATTCATTTTGATCTGCTGCTGAGGTCTGACCTTTCAGTCAATTCAATTCACTTCACATGCTATTCCAAGACAGATGAAGGCACTGGATACTGCAAAGGCTGTGGGTTATAGAATCATGAAAAATCTCTACTGATGGTTGTAGTTGTTGGAAGTCAGTTATCTTAGCTTCAGAACATTTCTGCAGGAGTTCCTCAGGGTAGTGTCTAAGGCCCAACTATCTTCATCTCTTTCACTAATGACCTTCCCTTCACTATAAGGTCAGAGGGGAAGATGTTCACTGATAATTGCATAATGTTCAAGACCATTTGCAACGCTCAGATATGGCAGCAGCCAATGACCAAATGAAGCAAGACCTGAAAAACATTGAGGCTGGAAAGCATTCAGGTTTGAACTGATAAGTGAGTAGAAACATTCGTGCAACACAAGTGCCAAGAGATGACCAGATCCTCCGCCTCCGCCGTATGTGTTCCCAGGAGGACCAGTTCCACCACAGAACACAGCAGATGGCCTCCTTCTTTAGAGACTGCAATTTCCCTTCCCACGTGGTTAAAGATGCCCTCCAACGCATCTCATCCACATCCCACCCCTCTGCCCTCAAACCCCACCCCTCCAACCATAACAAGGACAGAACGCCCCTAGTGCTCACCTTCCACCCTACCAACCTTCGCATAAACCACATCATCCGACGACATTTCCACTACCTCCAAACGGACCCCACCACTAGGGATATATTTCCCTCCCCACCCATTTCCGCCTTCCGCAAAGACCGTTCCCTACGTGACTACCTGGTCATGTCCAAGCCCCCCAACAACCCACCCTCCCCTGCCACCGCAGGAATTGCAAAACCTGCGCCCACACCTCCTCCCTCACCTCCATCCAAGGCCCTAAAGGAGCCTTCCACATCCATCAAAGTTTTACCTGCACATCCACTAATATCATTTATTGTATCCGTTGCTCCCGATGCGGTCTCCTCCACATTGGGGAGACTGGGCGCCTCCTAGCAGAGCGCTCTAGGGAACATCTCCGAGACACCCGCACCAATCAACCAAACCGCCCCGTGGCCCAACATTTCAACTCCACCTCCCACTCTGCCGAGGACATGGAGGTCCTGGGCCACCTCCACCGCCGCTCCCTCACCACCAGACGCCTGGAGGAAGAAAGCCTCATCTTCCGCCTCGGAACACTTCAACCCCAGGGCATCAATGTATCCCCACCCCCATTCACCTATTGTACTCTATGCTACTTTCTCTCCACCCCCATCCCCCTTCTCATTTGTGTCTCCACTCTGCAGGCACCCTGCCTCTACTCCTGATGAAGGGCTTTTGCCCGAAACGTCGATTTTCCTGCTCCTCGGATGCTGGCTGACCTGCTGTGCTTTTCCAGCACCACTCTAATCTAGACTCTGGTTTCCAGCATCTGCAGTCCATGTTTTTACCAAGAGATGACCATCCCTAACAAGACAGAAGCTAACCATCACCCCTTGACATTCAATGGTATTACCATCACAGAATGCCAATTATCAACATTCTGAGGAGGGTTACCATTGACGAGAAACTAAACTGGGCCAAGCACAGAAATACTGTAGCTATTAGCACAGGTTACATCGAACATAGAGCATAGAACAGTTACAGCACAATCCAGGCCCTTCGGCCCTCGACGTTGCACCGACCTGTGAAATTAATCTGATGCCCATCTAACCTACATCACTCCGTTATTATCCATACATAAGCGCAATGCCCATTTAAATGTCCTAATGTTGGCGAGTCTACTCCTGTTGCAGGCAGGCAATTCCATGCCCCTATTACTCTCTGAGTAAAGAAAATACCCCTGATATCTGTCCTAAATCTATCACCCCTCAATTTAAAGCTATGTCCCCTCATGTTAGCCTTCACCATCCAAGGAAAAAAGCTCTCACTGTCCAACCAATTTAACCCTCTGATTATCTTATACATTTTGATTAAGTCACCTCTCAAAACCTCTTCTCTCCAACGAAAACAGCATCAGTTCCCTCAGCCTTTCCTCGTAAGACCTTCCTTTCATACCAGGCAACTTCCTCGTAAATCTCCTCTGAACTCTTTCCGAAGCTTCCACATCCTTCCAATAATGCGGTGACCAGAACTGTATACAATACTCCAGGTGCGGCCACACCAGTGCCTTGTACAGTTGAAGCTTGACCTCATGGCTCTGAAACTCAATCCCCCTACCAATAAACGCCAACACACCATATGTCTTCTTAACAACCCTATCAAACTTGATGGCAAATTTCAGGGATTTATGCACCTAAACACTGAGGTCTCTCTGTTCATTACACTGCCAAATACTTTATCATTAGTCCAGTACTCTGCATTCCTGTTACTTCTTACAAAGTGAACTACCTCACACGTTCCCGCATTAAACTCCATTTGCCACCTCTCAGCCCAGCTCTGCATCTTACCTATGTCCCTCTGTAACCCACAACATCCTTTGGCACTATCCACATCTCTGCCTACCTTAGTGTCATCTGCAAATTTACTAACCCAACCTTCTAAGCTATTATCCAGATCATTTATAAAAATGACAAATAGCAGTGGCCCCAGAACAGATCCTTGCAGCACTCCACTGGTAACTGAGTTCCAGTATGAACATTTCTCATCAACCAGCACCTTCTGTTTTGTTTCAGCTAGCCAATTTCTGATCAAACCGCGAAATCACCTTCAATCCCGAAGCTCTGTATTTTGTGGAATAGCCTATCATGTGAACCTTTATCAACTTGGGGTGGCACGGTGGCACAGTGGTTAGCACTGTTTTCCTCACAGCGCCAGAGACCCGGGTTCAATTCCCGCCTCATGCAACTGCCTGTGTGGAGTTTGCACATTCTCCCCGTGTCTGTGTGGGTTTCCTCCCACAGTCCAAAAATGTGCAGGTTAGGTGAATTGGCCATGCTAAATTACCTGTAGTGTTACGTGAGGGATAAATGTAGGGGTCTGGGTGGATTGCTCTTCGGAGGGTCGGTGTGGATTTGTTGGGCTGAAGGGCCTGTTTCCATACTGTAAGTAATCTAATCAAATGCCTTACTGAAGTCTGTATACACTACATCAACCTCTTTACCTTCATCCACTTGTGCTGTCACCTTCTCAAAGAACTCAATAAGATTAGTTAGGCATGACTTACCCTTCACAAAACTGTGTTGACTATCCCTAATCAAATTATTCCTTTCCAGATGATTGCAAATCCTATCTCTTATAACCTTTTCCAACACCTTATCCACAACCGAAGTAAGGCTCACTGGTCTTACCAGGTTGTCCCCACTCCCCTTCTTAAACAACAGAACAACATTTACTATCCTCCAGTCTTCTGGCACTACTCCTGTCAACAATGATGATATAAAGATCAAGGACAAAGACTCTGCAGTCTCCTTCCTGGCTTCCCAGAGAATCTGAGGATAAGTCCCATCCGGCCCAGGGGTCTTATCTATTTTCAGATCTTCCAAAATTGCTAAAACCTCCTCTTTGTCAACCGCAATCACATCTAATCTAGTAGCCTGTATCTCCGTATTCTCAATAACATTGCCCTTTTCCAACATGAATACTGACAAAAAGTATTCATTAAGCATTTTTCCTATGTCCTCAGATTCCACACACCAAGGTTAAAGGCTGAAAGATCTGTAGCAAGAACGTCACCTCCTAATTCCTCAAATACAGGTCCACTATCAGCAAGGCACAAGTCAGGTATGTGGTGGAATACTATTCAATCGGCTGAGAAGAGTATTCAACTAAAGAAACTCAACACCATCAAGACAAAGCAGCCCTTAAGTTTAGTGACTCATCCACAGCCTTAAACATTCACTCCCTTCACGATTGATGCCCAGTAGCTACCAAATGTACTGTAACAACACAACAAGGCTCCTTGTACAGCACCTTCAAAGCACATGACCACTTCCATCTAGGAGGATAAGAATATAGGAAGTAAGGGAACACCATCAGTCATAAGTTTCCCTTCAAGTCACTCACTGTCCTGGAAATATGTTGCCATTATTTCACTGTCTGCTTTGTAAAAAGCCTGAAACACCCACCCTAATGACAGTGTGGATGGTTTTGCTTCATACAGACTGCTGTAGTTCAAGAAGGCATCTCAGAACCTCTTTCTGAAGAGCTATGAAGGATGGGCAACAAAATGCTGGTCTAGCCCAAATTATAGAATCATAGAGTTGTATCGCATGGACATAGACCCTTCAATCCAACTCATCCATACTGACCAAATATCCTAAATTAATCTAATCCCATTTGGCATCATTTGGCCCACATCCCTCTAAACCCTTCTTATTCATATACCCATGCAGATGCCTTTTAAATGTTGTAATTGTACCAGTCTCCACCACTTCCTCTGGCAGTTCATTCCATATATGCACCACCCTGTGTGTGAAAAAACAGCTCCTTAAGACTCTTTTAAATCTTTCCCTATTCACCGTAAACCTATGCCCTCCAGTTTTGGACTCCCCCACCATAGGAAAAAGCCCTTGTCTATTTATCCTATCCATGCCCCTCATGATTTTATAAACCCCTACAGCCTTTGACGGTCCAGGGAAAACAGCCCCAGCCTATTCAGCTTCTCGCCATAGCTCAAACCCTCCAATACTGGCTCACACCCTCCAACATCCTTGTAAATCTTTTCTGAACCCTTTTAAGTTTAATAACATCCTTCCTATAGCAGGGGGACCAGAATTGAACATTCTTTTGAATGAATAAAAATGCTACCAGGAAATATAGTGCCGCAGCCTTGTTTGAAAATGTATGCAGGAAGCTTGCTCTTGGCCAGACATTGCAATGTACAGGATCCTCTTGCACAGGACAGGCATTACAGTGTACAAAGTCCATTTGCACAGAACAGACATTACAATGTACAGAGTCCTCTTGCACTGGACAGATATTACAATGTACAGGGTTCTCTTGCAGAGGACAGACATTGCAATGTGCAGGGTCCTCTTGCACAGGACAGACATTACAATGTACAGGGCCCTGCCGGTCATGGACTGATACTTTAACTGTTTGCCTCATGATGATTGCTGCAGTCTTAACATATCACTATGTGGACAAATCGAGAATTGAAAGTGATATTGTGTTTTGAATTGAAAGCTTCAAACTGTCTGGCCAAATTCAAAATCAATTCTCAAAATTAAAAAAAAAGACTTGTGGAAAAATTAGCAAATACGAAAGAGCTTCGGATATGGTGTCATAGAGTCATAGAGATGTACAAATGAAAACAGACCCTTCGGTCCAACTTGTCCATGCCGACCAGATATCCCAATCCAATCTAGTCCCACCTGCATTTTGAACATTAAATGCAGGCATGGGTAGTCATTAATGTTTAGTTATTCAGCAGTATCTAACTTGGCACATCTTTTGAAAAGTGTCCATGTAAATAATTTTATCAGGATGCGTATTTCAAATCATAAGAACATAAGAAATAGGAGCAAGATTAGGCTTTTCAGCCTCTCAAGCCTGCCCTGCCATTCTGTAACATTATGGCTATTCTGCCCAGAGCCTTGGCTCCTCTTCCGTGCCAGTTCTTCACAGCACTCAACTCTGTGGTTTAAATATCTGTCTATCTAATCTTTAAATATGTTCCTCTGCAACTTTCTGAGATAGAGAATTCGAGACATTCCTTTGCATCTCAGTTTTAAATGAGTGCCCCTTTATTCTCAACTATGGCTTCTAGTTTGATATTTCCTCACTCATAGAAACATCTCCTCAACAATTATCTACCTTGTCAAGCTTCCTCAGAATCTTGTTTCAGTAAGATCTTCCAAATAAGTCTTCTAAACTCCATTGAACATAGGCTGAAGCTGTTTAGCCATCTTTGAGAAGACAATCCCTTCACCCTAGGAATTAGTTATGTGAATCTCTTTTTAACTCCTCCAATGTCAATGTATCCTTTCTTAACAATTGAATTAGATTCCCTACAGTGTGGAAACAGGCCCTTCAGTCCAACAAGTCCACACCGATTCTCCAAAGAGTAACCCACCCAGACCCATTCCCCTACCCTATGTTTACCCATGACTAATGCACCTTACACTATGAGCAAATTAGCATGGCCAATTCACCTGACCAGCACATTTTTGGTTGTTGGAGGAAACCCACGCAGATACGGGGAGAATGTGCAAACTCCACACAGACAGTCGTCCGAGGCTGGAATCAAACTCGGGTCCCTGGCGCTGTGAGACAGCAATGCTAACCACTGAGACACCAAGCCACCCCAATGGAATCAAAACTATTCATGGTACTCCAGGTGCAGGTTCATCAATACTTTATATGGACTTCCCTATCTTTAAGCTTGCAGTTGACAGTCAACCACATTGCCACGGGTATGGAGTCACATGTAGGCCAGACCAGGAAATGATAGCAGATTTCCTTTCGGGAACATTAGGGAATCAGATGGGCTTTTTGGCCACAATTTCATGATCATCATTAGACTCCTAATCTCAGATTTTTTAAAAAATTCAAATTCCACCATCTGCCATGGCACAATTTGAACACAGGTCCCCAGAACATTAACTGGTCTCTGGATTAATAGTCATGTGATAGGACTGCTACACCCTCACCTCCCCATAGTACAACCCATTATGTTTGAGGCCCACTCGCTCCTTTCCAGACATTTGGACAAGACATCTGGGCATTAAATCAATACTTCAGGTCAATTCTTTGGACAATTAGTTATGGGCAATAAACACACCTGACCAGTGTCATTCACATTCTATGAATTAATTTTAAAAATATCTCCACAGCAAAGATGGCCAAAGTTATGTCTCCATTCTTAATTATGTGCTGCACCTACATGCTAACATTTTGTGTTTCATGGACAAGAGCTCTCAGATTTTTCTGTGTTACACTTTTTTGGAGTCTCTCCATTTCAGTATTAATCATGCATTTTGACTCTTCCTACCAAGGGCATGATTACACACTTTCTTACATTAAACTCACCTGCCATATGTTTTGTTTTCCTCACTCACTACCAACATCACCTTGGAGATTCCTTATGCCCTCATCACAACTTGCCCTCCTGCCTGTTTTTATATCATCAGCAAATTTGGATACATTACCTTACATTGGATACAATGTGGAGTTTGCACATTCTCCCTGTGTCTACGTGGGTCTCCTCTGAGTGCTCCAGTTTCCTCCCAGAGTCCAAAGACATACTGGTTAGGTGAATTGACCATGCTAAGTTTCCCATGGTGTTCAGGGATGTGTAGGGTAGGCGCACTAGTCAGGCTAAATGTAGAGTAATAGGGTTTGGGTGGGAGTCTTCAGAGGGTTAGTGTGGACTTGCTGGGCCACAAAGCCTGTTTCCACACTGTAGGGATTCTATCAAAAATGCCCCTTCTTTCAAGTCAGTAATCTAGCCAGTAAAATATTGAAGCCCCGGGACTGAATTTCAAAACACCCCACTAATTACATAGTTTGAACTTGAAGAAAGATCCAGGGCTAATACAATACCACAATCTCATATCTTGTACAATGACCATTTATATAGCATCTTATCATTCTGGAAATCCAAACACATTATGTCTTCAAGTTCCCCTGCATTAATTCTGCTTGTTATATTCTCAAAGAATGTGAGTAAATTTATTAAAAATGATTTCCCTTTCACAAAACCATGTTTACTTTGCACTTTGCTTTTCAAAATTTCCTACTATTTCTTTCTGAGTAATAGATTGAAGCATTTTGAGGACATCTTCCATCAGATGTTGCAGATGTGATCACCATGGATCACACCATATCCACCAGCTCCCACATACTGCAATGCAGGGCCTGCCTAACTATCTCTATTACAATTATTAATTTGGATGTTGGCCAATCAAGAGACACAGGGAAGAAATGCCCTCCATCGCCTACCTGTTTTTCTATTAGATTACACTTCAGATCTGACAAATAGAACCAAGTGGATGGTGACTCCTCCCAGTCTGCTTCACCATGAAAATAACTTGCTGATCACTCCTCCTAGTCTGCTTCATCGTGATGCTAACTTGCTGCACACTGCTCTCAGTCGGTTTCACCATGATGCTAAGTTGCTGCTCACTCATCCCATTCTGCTTCACCAAGTTGCTAACCTGCTACACATTACTCCCATTCTGCTTCACCATGATGCTACGTTGCTACACACTATTCCCAGTCTGCATCACCATGATGCTAACTTGCTGCACACTCCTTCCAGTCTCCTTCTGTTATGAAGATGTGGGCATGCCTTTAAGAGAGTTAAAAGCAGCAGAAGTACCGGACACAGCACCAAGTGTACTCAAAAATGTAACACCAGGTCAAGTAACTTGACTAGTTCCTTGTTTGGAGACAAAAATAATTTTGAATTCGGCCAATCAGTTTAAATTATACCCGAAACATATCAAACTCCAATCAAGTTTGAATTTAGTATGACACAGTCTTTTGCTCTGGAGTGTAAGATCATAGAAAATTGAATAGTTGAGAGGAGAACTGCCACCACCTAGCATGTAATCTCACTGCCTGAAAAATAGCGCTCTTAAAGTGGCACCTTTTCGATCAGTAATCTGTAAAGCAGAAATTCCTAACAAGGAGAAAAGAAAACACAGGAAGATCTGAAGACTAGAATCGAAAGCTGTCTGTTTTTGAGATAAGAAGTGTTGTTTTGTAAATATTAATTGGGAGTTTTATCTGACTAGTATTATAGAAGGGAAGGTATCAGATAGGTTAGAGAATGAATTTGGAAATAGTGGTTAGTTAATTATTCTCATTTATACCTTAAGAAATAAAGGTGTTAATTTTTACTTTACATAGTTCTTGGCCACTCAAATTTTTACAGGTTGCTGCACAGGATAAATCTTTTCTGTGTTGCTGGTTTAAAATTAAACAGGAGGGTTTACCCCGTGTCGTAACAGAGTGCTGGCTCATCTGGGATTTGAACTGGTTTAGATTTGAATAGAAAAATCACAGCAGATTTAAACATTTGCAGGTTAGTGTCCTAGATCTATAAATACAGGTGAGGCGAATTTGTTTAGTTTTGGTGACTTGTAGTTGATCAAAATAAAAGTGAGAGAAATGGCTCTTGAAATTGCTAAAGAGGTTCTGGGATTTGAAGATGATTCTCAAATTTGCCAAGAAAATTTAGAAGGAAAGAAAAGGGCCATACTTTTAGAATTAGTAAATAAGTTAGATTTGGGTTTAACCAAGGACAAATGTAAAGCTGAAATTGTAAAGGGGTTACTCAAAACTTAGTTGTGTCAGAGAAACAGACAAATGCAATAGAGGTAGAAAGATTTAAATTGCAGTCGAGGAAAATGGAGTTAGAAGATAAACAAAGGGAGAGAGAGAGAGAAGAAAGAGAAAGAGAAGGAGAAGAGAGGGAGAGAGAAAGGGAAAGAGAGAGAGAAGAGAGGGGTAGAGAGAGAGAGAGAGAGAAGGCCCTTTATTCTTGGCTGAGCTAAGACAGAGGGAAAAAAGGGAGAAAGAAAGAGAGAGCAGAATTTGAACTTGAGAATTTGTGATTTAGTCAGCAAAGTCAAGTTAAACGGATGGAGATTAAAAGAGAAGGTAGTGATATATACAAATATGCCAAAGCTCTGCCACATTTTGATGGGAAAGATTGGAAACTTTTTTTTCATTTGAAAAATTGGCTCAGCAGATGGAGTGGCCAGAGGATTTATGGGTAATGCTAGTTCAGACTAAACTGGTAGGCAGAGCTAGTGAGATATTTGCCACACTGTCAGATGAGGAGTCAAGAGATTATGAAGAGGTTACACTGGCTATTTTAAGTGCTTATGAATTGGTACCAGAAGCAAATAGGCAGCAGTTCAGAAACACAAAGAAGGAACCAGGTCAGGCTTATGTGGAGTTTGAAAGAATTAAACATAGTCAATTTGACAGATGGGTGCGTGCTTTGAAAATAGATTGTACATTTGAGGCTCTAAGAGAGATTATTCTGCTGGAGGAATTTAAAAACTCACTTCCAGAGATGGTAAAAATTCATGCAGAGGAACAGAAAATTCAGAAAGTGAGAACGGCAGCAGAATTAGCAGGTAAGTACATGATGATGGATAAGACATGCTTCTGGCCAGAATTTCGCCCTGTGAGGGATAGAAGTTGGGAGAACCTACACTACCAAACCAAGAGTTGAGTGCACTGGTATGATTTTACCATAGGTTAAAGAAGCCCAAGAGTGTGGACAGGAGGTGAAAGGCCTCAGGTGTTGTCAATATAATGGAGTGAGACACAGAAAATTATAGTGCTGGTGGTTTCAGAAGGACACTGGGAAAAGGTGTTTTCACTGCCAGAAAGTGGGACACATAAAGACACAGTGCTGGTCACTAAAGAAAGACGCTGTGGGTAAAGATATGTTAAAAGAAGCTAAACCAGTGACATTAGTGAAGGTGGTAAAGGAGACACCGGGAAGAGCCGAGGAGCTGCAGGAGAGTGCACAGTCGAGGCAGGGGAGTTAATACCTGATCTCTACAAAGAATTTGCCTCTGTGGGTAAAATCTACTCAGAAAGAACGGGGGGAGAAGTACAAGAAGTTATAATTTTGAGAGTTACAGGATCTAACCAGTCGCTGATAGTAAGGGATGAGCGAATATGAACTCTTTCCGATCTGTTACCCGAGAGTGTGGTAAGTTGTGGGATAGATGGACAGAAATTTAGCATTCCCCTATGTAAGATCACGTTGGCGTGCCAACTTAAGACTGGGGAAGCTACAGTGGAAGTGATTGACAGAGTGTCAGTTCCGGGAAATCAATTTGTTCTTGCGAATGATTTGGCAGGATCCCTTGTTGTGAAGAGGCCCAAGGAAGACCAAGAAAATGAGGAGTTATAACAGATATTTCCTGGTATTCTCCCAGATTGATTGGTAACCAGATCCCACTGTCATAAATCACAGCATGAAGTGAAAAGTAAAATGAAAAGTTCAGTTAGCACACACCCTGTTTGATGTAATGGTGCAGGGAAAACCTGAACAGAGGGTCAGAAAGAAGTGTTTAGTCCTGAAAGGCTAAGAGACTTGCAACAATAAGACAAGACGATAAAAGATATATATGTGGATGCATACTCTGAACAGGAGGCAGACTATATTCCGGACGGTTATTATCTGAAAGATAGAATCCTCAGATGGAAATGGAGACCACGGCAGGTTAGTGCAAAGGGGAAATGGGCCGAAGTGCACCAGATTGTGTTGTTGGTAGCATTCAGACTGGAGGTGTTATGGGTAGCACATCAACTACCTGTAGGAGGTCACCTAGGGGTACGAAATACTCAGGCTAAGGTACAGAAATATTTCTATTGGCCTGTAATGCATAAGGATGTGGTTAACTTTTAACATATGTGTCATACATACCAAATGGTAGGTAAGCCACAGGCGGTAATAAAGCCAGCACCTTTGTTGCCAATTCCCACATTTGAAGAACCTTTCACACGGGTTATAGTTGATTGTGTAGGTCCCCTCCTGAGAACTAAAAGTGGGAACCAGTACTTGTTAACCATAATAGATGTGTCTACCAGATTTCCGGAGGCAATTCCATTACGGAGTATCAAAGTAAAAAGGGTAGTAGAGGAGTTAGTAGCTTTCTTCACATAGTATGGGCTACCCAGCGAGATTCAGTTGGACAAAGGGTCAAATTTTACTGCTCGGCTGTTTAAGGAGGTTATGGATAGGTTAGGTATACAGCACTTTAAATCCAGTGCATATCATCCTGAATCCCAGGGAGCTTTAGAAAGGTGGCATCAGACCTTGAAGACCATGTTGAGACCATATTGTCAGGATTACCCGAATGATTGGGATAAAGGTATCCCATTCGTATTGTTTGCCATTAGAGATGGTCCAAATGAATCTACTCAGTTCACTCCCTTTGAGTTAATATTCGGTCTTGAAGTGAGAGGCCCTTTGAAATTAATTAAAGAAAAATAGACAGAACCAAAGTTGGTGATCTCACAATTAGATTACCGTAGGTGAGGGAGAGATTAAATCGAGTAGGTGAGTTAGCTAAACAGCACTTAAAGAGGGCACAGCATAGAATGAAGCAGGTGGCAGATAAAAGCTCTGAGACTCGGACGTTTTCCCGAGGGGATTATGTGTTAGTACTGTTATCAATGATAGGAGATCCCTTCAAGGCCAGGTTTAGATTCCTATCAAATTAAGAGAAAGTTGAGTCAGGTGAACTATCTAGTGAAGATGCCAGATAGAAAAAAAAGATATTAGGTATGTCATGTAAACATGTTGAAATCATATTATACTACAGAGAAAGAACTGGAGAAACAGGCATTAGTTACTGCCCCACAGAGTGAGGAATCAAATCCAGATGATATGGATTTTGAGGTCCCTCAAAATAGATTAAAAAATGAAGAAGTTCTTGAGGAGTGGGATAGGTTAGGAAGCTATCTGTCTGAGTAGCATAGAACACAGTTGAAAGATTTGTTACTGCAGTATAAGGACATATGTAAGAATCAGATGGGGAGGACTAATGCTATTGTACATGAAGTAGACGTAGGGAATACTGCTCCGATAAAACAACACCCCAATCGGCTTAATCTTTTCAAAGTCAGACAGGTCCAGATGGAGGTGGAGGCCATGCTCGACGAGAACATCATTGAACCAAGCCAGAGCAAGTGGAGTTCACCGATCGCCTTAGTTCCCAAACTGAATAGGGCTCAATGATACTGCGTAGATTATTAGAAGGTTAACACTGTTACACAATCGGACTCATATCCAGTACCAAGATTGGAGGACCGAAAGAGAAAGTCAGACAGGCCAGTAACATCAACAAGCTGGATGTACTGCGTGATTACTGGCAGGTACCTTTATTAGAGATGGCAAAAAAGATTTCTGCGTTTGTAACCCCAAATGGGCTATATCAGTTTAAAGTGATGCCCTTTGGAATGAAGAATGCTCCCTCTACATTCTGAAGACTGATGAACAGAGTTGTGGCTGGGTTAACAAACTGAACAGTCTGTTTGGATGATGCAGTGATCTTTAGTAAGTCCTGGAAAGATCAGATGGTACAGTTGGCAGAGCTCTTTGAATGACTATGAGAAGCAAAACTGGTGATAAACTTGAAACGGAATTCACGAAAGTAGAGGTGACGTTCTTGGAACAAAACATCGGGCACGGAAGATTGACCCCATGGAATGCAAAGACGAAGGCTATTGAGGAATTTCCATGGCCAAGCTTGAAGAAAGAGTTGCTTTGATTCTTAGGACTCAGCGGATTCTATCGGAAGTTTGTTCCAAACTTCAGCAGTGTCATGACACTGTTAACTGATTTGCTGAAGAACACAAAGTTTTGGTGGACAGACCCATGCCAGGAGGCATTCAACCATTTGAAATCGATATTAATCAGCTTTAGCCACACCAAACTTTTCAAAGCCTTTTAAAATCGCCACTGATGCTGGTAGCATAGGAGTTGGAACCAGAGGGAATACTCCACAATTGAAAAGGAACTATTGAGTTTGGTACTGGCCTTACAGCGTTTTAATGTGTATGTCATGAACAATTTGTTGGAGACAATTGTGTACACTGACCACAATCCACTAACATTCTTAGAATGCTTTAAAGATAAGAATATGAGACTATTTTGTTGGAGTCTGATGTTACAGACTTTTAATTTAAAAATCATACATATTGGGGTTGGCAGAATGTAATCACAGAAGCGTTAACACAGATTTAACTGATAGAGTTTAGATGAGATTTGTCTTTAATGATTTTTATATATATAAATATAGGTATATTGGAAGAAGTTAATGTGAACCTATATGACAGTTATCGGTATGTTAGGGTAATGTATTTAAAATGTAGAAAAACAAGAAGTCATTTTTTCATTATGATTGTACATTTTTTTCTTATGGGGGGAGATGTTATGAAGATGTGAGTGTACCTTTAAGAGAGTTAAAAGCAGCAGAACTACCGGACAACACCAAGTGTACTCAAAAAGGTAACAATGTAACACTGGGTCGAACAACTCAATTAGTTTGTTGCTTGGAGACAAAAATAAATTTGAATTCGCCCAATCAGTTTAAATTATACCCAAAACATATCAAACTCCAATCAACTTTGAATTGAGTACACTGACAATCTTAAAAGCCAATGACACAATCCATGCTATGAAATATAAGAGTGGGGAAAATTGAACAGTTAAGAAGAAAACTGCCATGAAACTGCATGCAAACAGTTTGCCTGAAAAGTTGCTCTCTCAAAAAGGCACCTTTTTGATCAGTAAACCTGTAAAGCAGAAATTCCTAACCAGAAGAAAATAAGTTACAGGAAGATCTGAAGACAAGAACCAAAAGCTGTCTGCTTTTAAGATAGGAAGAGTTGTTCTGTAAATCTTAATTGGGAGTTTTTTCAGAATAGTATTACAGAAGGGAAGGTAACACATAGGTTAGAGAAAAAAATCGTAAATAGTCATTAGTTACTTATTCTCTGTTATACTTCAAGACACAAAGTTGTTAATGTTTACTTCACGTAGTTATTGGCCACTCAAATTTTTACAGATTGCTGCACATGATAAATCTTTTCTTTTTGCTGGTTTTAAATTAAGCAGGAGAGTTTAGCCCGAGTTGTAACACTTCACCATGATGCTAACTTGCTGCATATTCCTCCCAGTCTGCTTCACGATGATGTTAACTTGCTGCACACTGCTCTCAGTCTGCTTCACCATAATGCTAACTTGCTGCACATTACCCCCTCCCCCCCACCGCCGAACACTTTCCCCCCATCCAGTCTTCTTCATCATGATGCCAACTTGCTGCATTCCTCCTGGTCTGCTTCACCATAATGCTAACATTTTGCACACTGGTGGCACGGTGGCTCAGTGGTTAGCACTGCCGCCTCACAGCACCAGGATCCCAAGTTCGATTCCAGCCTCGGGCGACCGTCTCTGTGGAGTTTGCACATTCTCCCCGTGTCTGCATTGGTTTCCTCCAGGTGCTCCGGTTTCCTCCCACAGTCCAAAGATGTGTTTCCTCCCACAGTCCAAAGATGTGCAGGTCAGGTGAATTGGCCATGCTAAATTGCCCATAAGTTAGGTGCGTTAGTCAGAGGGAAATGGGTCTGGCTGGGTTACTCTTCAGAAGGTCGATGTGGACTTGCTGGGCCGCAGGGCCTGTTTCCACACTGTAGGGAATCCAAATCTTCTCAGACTCAAAAGTACAAAACAATCATGTACTTCATACTAAATCAACGGTCAAGAGTTATTTGAGTATTCCATAATAATCAGCTAGATAGCTCTAAAAATTTGATTGGAATTTCATTCTTTTACAATCAATGTAATTGCAGTAAACTAAACACCACCCATTACTTAAGTGGAAGCTTGAATATCATATTAAGAAAAACGTAACTGTTCCTCCACCTACTGTATGTTACATTTTAATAATATGCATATTTTAAACATATATTTGCTAAAGGGAAACCATCATTATTTGCACAAATGCTTAGAATGGGATTTTAAATTCAAACTAGATTATACCCTTTCAGTTTTCTTGCTAGTTTATAGATAACCAAGTTCATGGAGAGTTTGTAAAGACAAAATGCAAACTGGATCCCTCAATACTTGACCTGAAATCTATTGTAAACCTGGAATGCTGTTGAGCAATGCTGTGGGAGCAGCTTCAATTGGAATGGCTCAAGAAGAAAATAATTTTCGGAAGCTAACTGGAGATGGACAATAAAATGTTGGCTTGTTAGCATTATTGATACCCACTTCCAATAAAACTAATCTGAAACACAACATTGTAGATTACATGAAAAACTGACTTTTTGAAGTGACCTTTACTCAAATTTTAGACCTTTATTCATGGCAAATTTTGAAACAAGGTGACCTATGCCTCTTCAATTGATGAACTGTTGCCACACATTTCTTTGGAGACTCGTAAGAAGGAGGCATTTGCTCTCAGACCCTTAAGCATTCTGTACAGAGAATTGTTTCCGAATTAAATAGACTCTATTGAAATTTGAATCCAGTCCAATTTCATGCTGTTTAAATAGAGTGTAGAATTTCATCAAAACTCAAGTGAAATCATCCATTCTAATCACAATGTTTTTGCATCAGATTTCTGTCATGACACCAGCATAAATTTTAATCTTGTTGACTACGCAGGTAATTCAAATATTTTGCCACAGTCTTTATTTTGCAAATTGAAACTTTGTTTTAAGCTGATTGATGATAAAATCATTAAGGCCAAAGATATTAATACAATCAATGTACACTTTAAACTCCATGTGATTGACAGCAACAGCTCCATATATTTATTATCTGCAGCCTTGATTCTCTCTGATTATTAAAGAAATGCATTTTCAACATTAAAATTTATCAACATCTTAATTCTTCAACTTTGTCCATGTTTTCTGAGATAAAGTGAACAAACTGTAGCATCACAATAATACTTCTTCTGTGTAACAGCCCTCATAAGACATAAGAGCAGAATTAGGCCATTCGGCCCATCGGGTCTGCTCCACCATTTGATCATGGTTGATAGGTTTCTCAACCTCATCCTTCTACCTTCTCTCTGTAACCTTTTGTCCCCATATTAATCATTAATCTAGCTCGGTCTTAAATACATGCAATGACCTGGCCTCCACAGCTTTCTGTGGCAATGTGTCCTACAGTTTCACCACAATAGACAATAGACAATAGGTGCAGGAGTAGGCCATTCTGCCCTTCGAGTTAGCAACACCATTCATTATGATCATGGCTGATCATCGTCAATCAGTATCCTGTTCCTGCCTTATCCCCATAACCCTTGACTCCACTATCCTTAAGAGCTCTATCCAACTCTTTCTTGAAAGTATCCAGAGACTTGGCCTCCACAGCCTTCTGGGGCAGAGCATTCCATACACCCACCATTCTCTGGGTGAAGATGTTTCTCCTCAACTTTGTTCTAAGTGGTCTACCCCTTATTTTTAAACTGTGTCCTCTGGTTTGGGACTCACCCATCAGCGGAAACATGCTTCCTGCCTCCAGAGTGTCCAATCCTTTAATAATCTTATACGTTTCAATCAGATCCCCTCTCAGCCTTCTAAACGCAGTGTATACAAGTCCAGTCACTCCAATCTTGCAGCGTAAGATAGTCCCGCTATTCCAGGAATTGACCTCATGAACATATGCTGCACTCCCTCAACAGCCAGAATGTCTTTCCTCAAATTTGGAGACCAAAACTGCACACAATATTCGAGGTGCGGTCTCAGCAGTGCCCTGTACAGCTGCAGAAGGACCTCTTTGCTTCTATACTCAATTCCTCTTGTTATGAAGGCCAGCATGCTATTAGCTTTCTTTACTGCATGCTTGCTTTCATTGACTGATGTACAAGAACACCTAGATCTCGTTGTACTGCCCCTTTACCTAACCTGACTCCATTTAGGTAGCAATCTGCCTTCCTGTTCTTGCCACCAAAGTGGATAACCATACATTTATCCACATTAAACTGCATTTGCCATGCATCTGTCCACTCACCTAGCCTGTCCAGGTCACCTTGTAATCTCCTAACATCCTCCTCACATTTCACCCTGCCACCCAGTTTTGTGTCATCAACAAATTTGCTAATTTTTTTTAATACCTTCATCTATATCATTAATGTATATTGTAAAAAGCTGCAGTCCCAGCACTGATCCCATTCCGAAAGGGAGCCGTTTATCACTACTCTTTGTTTCCTGTCAGCCAACCAATTTTCAATCTACCTTCTTGCATTTTATCTATTGAGGAACTCACATTCCCTCAAAGTACACATCTTGGGTTTTTAGACTGCAATTTGAAACTAACTGAAATTCTCATCAAATTTGACCAAATTGAGAATACAACCATTATTCATTGCAAATAATATCAGAAAGATATCCCCTACAATCTATTAAGTATTACTTAAAACTTTTCCAATGGTCCTTCAATGGCACCTTTCAAAATCTACGACCTCTACCACTTAGAACGTCAAAGGCTGCGGGTGTAAAAGAACACTACAACCTGCGAATGTCCCTCCATGTTACAGTCTGCAACAACACTATTCATTTATTGTTAGGTTCCCTACAGTGTGGAAACAGGCCCTTCAGCCCAACAAGTCCACACCAACCCTCTGAAGAGTATCCCACCCAGACCCATTCCCCTCTGACTAATGCACCTAACACTACGGGCAATTCAGCACGGCCAATTCACCTGACCTGCACATCTTTGGACTGTGGGACGTAACCAGAGCACCCAGAGGAAACCCAAACAGACACAGGGAGAATATGCAAACTCAGACAGTCATCTGAGGCTGGAATCGAACCTGGGACCCTGGTGCTGTGAGGCCGCAGTGCTAAACACTGAGCCGCATGCCGCCCTAAGGAAGGGTCACCAGACCCAAAACATTAACTCTGATTTCGCTCCACAGGTGCTGCCAGACCTGCTGAGCTTTTCCAGAAACTTCTGTTTTTGGTTCTTAGCAAGCTACCCTCCAAACCAGATATTGTGATGCTTCAAATTCCTCGAACTGCCATCTTAACATTGCTATGGGCATCTCTGCGTCCCAAAGGTTGCTGCGATACAAGAAATCAACTCACCACCACCTTCTCAAGGGCAAAGTTAAAAATCACACAACACCAGGTTATAGTCCAACAGGTTTATTTGGAAGCACTAGCTTTCGGAGCGCTGCTCCTTCATCAGGTGCTTGTGGTTGTGCTTCCTAAGGGCAGTCAACATTGTGCAATAAATTCTGGTCCAGCCAGAAACAACTACATTTGATGAACAAATGAAAGAATAAATTCTGGTATTTCTTTTTGAATATTATTATTGACTTAAATTTATTTAAAATGGCACAACTTCCATAGATACATTACTCATGGCAAAGAGAGCAGGCAGGTCCCGAACCTCCGATGATCGCTCCTGGTGGAGGTATGCAAGAGCAAATTGGGAAAACGTCCTATATGATCTCTCCCTCTCAGCCCTTTCTTTAGAATCACAGTGTGGGTGACGCTACCTCACAAACTGCTGAACCATCTACTGAACCACTGTGTTAAAAGTTTCAAACCAGAATGGTCAACATCAGTGAGAAGTGAATTAAGAATTCAATTTGCAATTAAATGACCAGTAGAAGAGGGGCCCAACGTGATAGCTTTGAGCAAGAGTATACAGTAAACAGCACACATTGTTTTCTCGTCAGCATTGTTGTTAAAGTCTTCAATCTCTTCAGATCTCCACAAAGTGAGAATTCAAATTTCATTATTAAGAAAAGCCTAACATGATGAGCGAGAAGTCACTTCAAGGTAATGTTTCTGCTGACCTGAAGGAAATAGCAGATTCATGTTGGTTAAACTACCATAGTTCATAGTAGGGTCAAAGATCCAATCAGCAATGTTCACTTCCCAATGTTTAGTGGTATGTTCTATTTACACAGTCATTAACTTTGCTAGACTAAACAGTCATTGATTCTCTTGGGCTGCTCTTCCTGGATTTCCTACGATCTAGAATTGCTGATCATGCCTTCAGCTGTTATAAGACCATAAGACATAGGGCAGAAATTAGGCCATTCAGCTCATAGAGTCTGCTCTGTCATTCAATCATGGCTGATAGGTTTCTCAACCTCATTCTGCCACTTTCTCCCTGTAACCCTTGATCGCCTTGATACTCAAGAACCTAGCTATCTCAGTCTTAAATATACTCAATGACCTGGCCTCCACAACCTTCTGTGGCAATGAATTCCATAGATTCAACACCTCTGGCTGAAGAAGTTTTCCTACTTCTGCTCTAAAAGGTCTTCCCTTTACTCGAAAGCTGTGCCTTCAGGTTCTCGTCTCTCTTACCAATGGAAATATCTTCCCAACATCTACTTTGTCCAGGCCATTCAGTATTTTGCATGCTTCAATTAGATCCCAACTCATTCTTCTAAAGTCCATTGAGTATAAATCCAGACGCCTCAAACGTTCCTCATATGTTAAGCTTTTCAATCCTGGGACCATTCTTGTTAACCTCCTCTGAACACACTCCAGGACCAGTGAGGGGGACAGGGAGGGAGTGAGGGAGACAGGGGAGACTGAGGGAGATGGGGAAAGGGTGTAAGGGGGACGGTACGGAGTGAGGAAGATGGAGGGGAGTGAGGAGGAGGTAAGAGAGGGGAACGGAGGGGTTCTACACCTGAAGTCTGTTCTTTCCTTAAACCTCTCTATCTCACCACTTCTTCTCCTACTTTAAGAGACTCCCTGATATATACCACTTTCTTGAAAGGGTTGGCCACCTTTTGTTCAGTGCTCATGAGGGACATGGATGGGGTGAATTGCCAAGGGTAGGGGAGTCCAAAATGAGAGGGCACAGGTTTAAGGTGTGAGGGAAAAGATTTAAAAGGGACCTAAGGAGCAATGTTTTCATGCAGATGGCTGTGTGTGTGTGGAATTAGCTGCCAGAGGTGGTGGTGGAGGCTGGTACAATGACACTTAAAAGGCATCTGGATGAGTATATGAATAGGATGGGTTTAGAGGGATATGAGCCAAGTGCTGGCAAATGGGACTAGATTAGGTTGGGCTGTCTGGTCAGTATGGAAGAGTTGGACTGAAGCGCCTGTTTCCATGCTGCACGGCTCTATGACTCTGAGTTCTTGAGAAACACCTTGGGCCATTTTACTAAGATAAAAATAGCATATTACAACCTTTTTAGTTGTACATAACAATATAAAAATAGTGCACGCTGATTGCAGCAAAAGTTTTGACATGGACTTGGCTTCACAAAAGGCCTAGCTAGAGTGGTCATTTAGTGACGAATGACACAATGTCCACTGAATTTTAAAAGTGTGACTGTGATTAGATTATGTACTAACACTACTTCAAACTTGACTGCATTAAGCTTTATCTGCTGACAGAAAAATGAAGTTGTATCGTTGGTTTTGGATTGCCATTGACAAGTTCCTCTTTTATCATCTATTTAATATTAGCAAATTTGTTGTCCTAAGGGTTAACATTACACATTACAGAACACTCTTAAAAGTAGCTGGTAAATGCTGTATTACTTAATATGCTGCATTACTTAAGATGGCCTGTGATTGAGAGAATAATTTATACAATATTTATGCACTGATTATGCAATTAGTGCCTGCATGACAAACATGCAAGAGCCATGGATTAACAATGCCAACAATGTGCGTTTGCATGGTACCTTTGTTGTAGTGAGGGAGATGGGGAAGGGGAGTAAGGGGGATGGTGGAGAGTGAGGAAGTTGGAGGGGAGCGAGGTGGGGGGAAGAGAGGGAGATGGAGGTGCTTCATAGGATTGTTATCAAACAAAATATAATATGGATCCAATTCAGGAGATATTAGGATAGGGAAGAAGGTGGCCTCTAAGGAATGGCTTCAGGAGGGGAGGGAAATGGAGATGTGTGGAGGTTTAGGAAAGGAATTCTCTGGAGATTAAAACATAGCTGAACCAGCCCAGGTTGCTGGAGGAAAAGCTGCCATTGCTGGAAAATTTAAAGAAGGGGGTGCACAACAGGCCAGAGATCTCAAAGACTTATTGGAGTAGAAAATGTTAGAAAGATAGAAAGGAATAAGAATGTAAATAGAGTTTAAAACATGAGACGAATGTTACCATTCAAAATCATTAACTCAATGCAGTTGTTTATCAAATATTTTTGTTTTGAACTATAACACAATGAGTATTGAAAAAAAAACACATTTTATTGGGCACTGCAATACTGGGGCCCAATATTTGCTGTGGTGTTGGATAACTAATAATTAACTGGATTAGAAGAGGAGCTATAATGTCTAATATTGCTCTTTGCCAGATTTTTCAAGATTCCTTCCTTATTTGCACTATTCTTCTCCACTCAAGCCTTTTGAACTTTTTTTGTATCTTTATCCCACCCCCCATTGTCTTGCTCCATTATTGTCATTTCAGACATTTTATTACACCGACAGCTTCCTCCAATTCACTCTTCCTCTCTCCCATTCTATTTTCCTTGCTAATTATTTTCTCAAAAGCTCTTCAGCTCTGGAAACTTCCAGCTTTTAATGAAAGGACAATCTGAAATGATTGACAATTTGAAGTTAACTGTAACTTCTTTTCACTTCCAAGCTCCTTCGTGTACATTCTCTGCTTTCATTTTTGATTTCTCAGCATCTGCAATACTTCAATTGCTTTGAATTGTCAGATCATATTGGGCAAAGAAATGCCTCTGGATATTATGGTGAGGTTTGTTTTTAAAGTTAAGTTATTGATGCCAATCCTGCAAAATACTGCAGTATTTTACTGGCATCTGTTGAGTTCTATCAGTTGTAAAGTAGTTTTTCTATTAAAAAAAGTTATGTGCTCGTAGTGCAAAGGAGCATTTTTGTTCTTTACTTTGCCTGTGTTGAGCTTGATAATGATCCCCTGGGGAGCTCACTGTGAAACCTGTCCTATAAATGCAATTATTGGAATAATGACACTGCTGTCACACAGACAGAGCTTCAAACACCCGTGTAATGCATGTTTCACGTGCTATATTCAAGTTGAAATTAAGCCAGAGGTAGTATCTTTACCACTGGGCCACAAGATCTGGGTTCAAATCCCAGACATCCCATAGGTGTGATATCCAAACAAGTCGATTTAAAATAATTATAACAACTAAAGCTTCAAGCAATGTCAATGAAATCAGAACTCATGTAGTTATTAATAATCATCTTAGATATTTGAATTAAAGTTGTAGCATTGAACACTGCTGGAAGGCTAGTTTTTTTTGTCTGATAAAATTATTCTTTGGGCAACATGTATGGCAAAGTACAGATATAACAGATTTTAATTTAATAATTGAAAACTAGTTTCAGGCTCAGGCAGGGACAACAATGGGGATTTCAAAGAGTTTCAGTCAGTGATCCAAACAAAATGCAAATCCTCTTAAACATTATTCTCCAGCAGAAGTAACGATGATTCAAGAATTAGTCTCAAATATTGTTGTTAAAAGAGATATGTAGACCAAGTTTCTCGTTTCACATACATCAAATGAGACATGGCAATACCAAATTCTGAAAGGCAACAACAATTTATATATTTTTTTTAGGCTCAGGGGCCCCTGGGCCAGGTGTCACGGCGCCAAGGTCGGGCGTTAAAGCCCGAGGGGTTTCTCAATCGGGGTGGGGGGTGGATGTGGGGTCAGCGGGGTTAGGATCAGGTAAGGGTTCGGGAGTGTGGGGGTCAGGGGACACCTGTTCTTTTTTTTTTAACCCCCACACTACCACCTAAGTGCGGTAGTGTTTATTTTATAACAACAATTTATACTGCATTCAGAAAAGATGCTGATTGGTTAGCAAGTTGACTATGATTGGTCAAGGTCTTGCCATGTACAGATTTTGTCAATTGGAAATGGTTTAGCTCCAGGTTTACCTCCTCCCAGGAGCAATCCTTTGTTTCCTAATAGGCAAAGGTTATTTCATGTTGTCAATTAACTCTTTCAGGTACTAACTGCTTTATATAACACTTTCCAATTATGCACTGTTAATATGCCAATGAATAGCCTGAACTCACCTGATCCACTACAAATCAGGTATTCCTCAACATCACATAGAAAAGAAAACTGTGTGATGGAGAAAAGTTCATGGCATGAGTAAATCATTGCATAGAAAGAGACAAACCAGATGAAAGCCAGGGATCCCTTGTTCTTTCACATCAATATAGAGGTTATAAATCGAAGGCCAAAAGAATTTAAAGAATAAGCACATCATATGATCGTAAACAGTAAAATGGCAGGCTGAGAGTAGGGTGGATTAGATTAGATTAGATTACTTTACAGTGTGGAAACAGGCCCTTCGGCCCAACAAGTCCACACCGACCCGCCGAAGCGTAACCCACCCCTACCCCTACATTTACCCCTTACCTAACACTACGGACAATTTAGCATGGCCAATTCACCTGACCTGCACATCTTTGGACTGTGGGAGGAAACCGGAGCACCCGGAGGAAACCCACGCAGACACGGGGAGAACGTGCAAACTCCACACAGTCAGTCGCCTGAGGCGGGAATTGAACCCGGGTCTCTGGCGCTGCGAGGCTGCAGTGCTAACCACTGTGCCACCGTGCCGCCCACGATCTTGCAGCTGCTTCTGAGATTGCAAGCTGACTTCTTGATTTCTTACAGTTATTATATTTCAGTAGTATATGATTTTTATTTTGATTCATTTTTGGTTCACTGAGGTTTAGGACAATGGGAGGGAGTGTCACTGAAATGTATAAAATTCTGACATTGCTGAACATGTGAGGGTCTGTGGTAGGCCATTTAGAACTAAGATTAGGAGACATTTCTTCATTCTGACAGTGATGAATGGATCGAATTTTTTACCATACAAGGCTGTATAGGCAAAGCCACTGAATACACGTAAGAAAGAAATAGATAGATTTCTAGAGGCAAAAGGGGTATGGAGAGAGTCTCGACATATAGTATTGAGATAGAGAATCAGCCATGGTTATGTCAAATGGCAGAGCAGACTCGATGGGCTAAATGGCTAACCCCTTCTATGTCTCTGTGCGAGGAATCTTACAGAGCTCTGAGTCATATAGGTTATGGGTGAGATGTGTGGCAGATTCAGACAACACATGCAGTGAGGAGCATCTCAACATCAAGAGCAACTCATCCCATCTTTTATAGTTTTCACAAGCAATGTGGTGAGATTCTCATTAGGCAGCAGTGAGTTACCAATTGACAGTGACTGTTGACTGTTAAATGTCTTATTAACAGCCAAACTCGCCTCATTAATATTCAACCTCCTATCTCACCAGACATCAGGAGAACTGGAGGAGAAAACCAGAGAGAGCATCTGGTGAATTCATGGCACACATCATTGGCACCAGCCATACCCACCTCATATCCAGGGGCATTGGGATCTAACATGTGCCAACCTCTATGAATTCTCATGACACACAACTTATCCACTTAAAGGATGTTTATACCTCACAATATTCCTAACATTTCCCTGTGAGAGTAATAAAGTTTCAACTTTGATCTCCAGCATCTGCAGACCTCACTTTCTCCTCGAATTCTCATGACACACGACTTATCCACTTAAAGGATGTTTATACCTCACAATATTCCTAACATTTCCCTGTGAGAGTCGGAGACCAACAATCTTGCATCTTCTTCTCAGTAAATGATTCCACCTCACAATGCATCCCAGCCCTCTACACCCCACTTAATTTCTCACAACCAAGCCACTCAAACTTGTCATGAGGCAGAATTCAGAACCAATCACATGATCCCATTCATTCCTTCATCTACCCAAAATTAAAGAACAACCTAAATAGCTTTGTATTTGCAACAAAAGTGGAGAAATAGCATATATATTCGTGGACATTGCCATTTCCAGTCCAGTAAGGGTTACTGAGATATTTAACAATGGAAGGCACCACAATTAATACAATCCTGTCCAGTGTGCCTTATGATGGGCAGCAATGAACAACAAGAATTGTTGCATTCAGGGTATTAGGACCCTGGAGCCACCTTGCAATGATGTCACAGAGGTGCTTCCCACCGGGCATAAATAGCCAAGTGTGGGCAGTATTGAACATGGATCTCTTCAGTATCTGAGGAATTGTGAATGGTGCTGAGCATTGTGTAATCTTTGGTGAACATTCCCACTTATGACCTTATGATGAAAGAAAGGTTGCTGAAGAATCAGCTGAAGATGGTTGGGCCTGGGACACAACTCTGAGGATCTCCTGCAAAGATGTCTCAGAGCTGAGATTACTGACCTCCAACAATCACAGCCATCTTCCTTTGTCTCAGCTGTGACTCCAACCAGCAGAGAATTTTCCTCTGAAACCCATTGATTCCAGTTTTGCCAGGACTTCTTAATGCTCCACTCAGTTGAATGCAGCCTTGATATCAAGGGCTGTGACTCTCACCTCCCCTCTGGAATTCATCTGTTTTGTCCATGTTTGAACCAAGGTTATAATGAAGTCAGGAGCAGGGTGGCCTTGGCAGAACCCAAACTGGACACTAGTGAGCAAATTCAGGTTGTTAGGTTTCTGGATTGGGACCGATACTGACAATGTTCTGACACAAAGACAAGAGTGCTATTACTGAGTTTGAACTGGAGAAATCTTTTAGCCAAAGAATCAAGGTTACAAATTTCTTTCTGGGTTTGAAAAGACTGTTAATGAGCCAATATTACTTGAGATTAGATAATGCCGATTTTCCCTTTGTTGAAAATCAACACAGTGCTTGTTCAGAGCTGTATTGTGCTTCTTTCAATATCAGGTGAAACTTGCAAGCGTAAGGAAGTAGATTCCAGTGACTGATTGTCCTTGATCTATTTGGCAGACTAACATTTGCTCACTTGCATAACTAGACATGTCAAGTACTCTTGTCCAATATCAGTGTACTGATGATATTTTGAATTCTAGTTTTGAGTCAGGAAATTATTATCTAATTTGCTATTCATTAATTAACATAATCATTTTATTAAAAAGCAGTTTGCAGTCTATTACTATTTAGCACAAATCCTCCAGTAGCAATGCTAATGAGTATATTCCCTATAGTTGTAAGGAATTATAATATGATATTGTATTTGATCATAATTTATGGCATTGGGAATACAAATCTACCTGTCAGAAATGTGTAAAAAAAATGAAAATTTGATTTTTCTTCATCTGTTTCAATCATTAAATTATCATTCATCAAGGTTGTTGTCAAAATTAATTCCCCTATCCTTTCAATGCTCAACTCATTACCCATTTTATCTATATGTTAGACTTTTGCTTTTATCTGAGAGCAGAAACATTATTTGAAGAAACTTTATCTTAAAGCCCCAATTAAACAGAATTGTTATTTGGAAGTTTCCTCTGTTGTAATCCTGTTCACTGTCCTATTTTGTCTTTGGTTGAGCAAACAAATGCACATACAAATATGTAACTTAGAAGTAGACCATTCAGCCCATTGAGCTTGCTTCGCCATCAGTAAGATCATGGCTTATCTGATTGTGGCCTCAGTCCCACTGTTCCACCTAACCCTGATATTCATTGACACCTTTGTTGGTCAATAAACTATTTGCCTCTCCCTTAAAAATATTCAATGAATCTGCCTCCAACTATGTGTAGGGAAAAGAATTCCAAAAGACTCCAGACACCCTGTGAAGTAAATAATTCTTCTCATCTCACTCTTAAACAGGAGATCCCTTATTTTTGAAACCATGCCCCCAAGTTCTAATTTTTTTCAGAGAAGAAACATCCTTTCTGCATTCACAAAATGGAGTCCTAGAGTCATCCAGCATGGAAACAGACCCTTCGATCAAACTAGTCCATGCAGATCGAATCCCAAACTAAACTAGTCCCACTTGCCTATGTTTAAATGTTGTTACTATACCTGAATCCATCACTTCCTCCAGAAGTTCATTCCATACATGAAAACACAACTCCATTTGAAACAAAAAATCACTTGCTCTTTTTTTTGCGTTTTTGACTATACCACCCCTAGTCTACTGCCACCCCTGGAATCAGTCTGATGAACTATCATTGCAAGTCCCCTATAGCTAGATAATCTTAGTTAGTAAGGAGACTAAACCTGCACACAATAATCCAGGTGTGCTCTCATCAAGACCCTGTTTCAGGACAGTAAGACCTACTTGCACCTATACTCTAATTTTCTTGTGATGAAGGCCAAATTTGCGATATTCATGAGGCCATTAGATGATTATTTGGACAAGAAGTACTGTGAAAGGGAATGGAAGAAGTGCAGGAGATTGACACTAGAGAAATAATGCTCATTTGATGAGCAGGCATGATTGGCCGAATAGCCTCCTTCTAAGCTGCAACACTTCGTGATTCTGTGAAAATACCATTTGCCTTTCACACTGCTTGCTGCACCTGAACAGTTGCTTTCAGTGACCAGTGTACAAGAACATCCAGGATGAATAATTTACTTTATGCCACTTTTACATTAGTGTGTGGACCAAGTGTGAACATGATTGAAAAGAATAATACCTATAATATTGAATTCCACTTTCCGAAATATAAACTAGGAGTGACGAAATTTGTTTTCTTTTTGGGGTGTTATATGGTTGAGACATTCCTACAACAGTACAGGGCATACTGAACAAAATAAAAGCAACTCAAAGTTAAGATAAGAAGTAGTATATATATGTGATTGATCTGCGAGCAGATGATCTACTATACAATAAATATGAAAAGGAATGAGTAAAGACAATGATGGAATGAATAATGCTGACAGGCTATAATTAATAATGATGAGGTCAATTTCAGTGAATACACAAAGAAAATGAATATTCTGCAGAAAATGATGTAAAAGATGAAGGGGATGAATTTGGAAATGAAATACAATACCAGAGGAATGCACTCACTTATTGATAAATTACTGAGGTGGTTTGTTATGATAATCCCTTGTGAACAGAATATTGAAAAAGGAATCTCAAACTGTATCTGCAAAGTTGAGAGAAAGCAGTGAATTCATTCTGCATGTCTATTGACTGTTTTGAGTTAGGAGGGCTCCCCGTTCTCCACTGGTAACAACATGGTTTGAGTTTGAAAAGAGAGGATATATTGGGAAGAAGGTGTTTATTAGCAATGTCGCTGGATTAATAATCCAGAGACAAAGGCTAATGATTTGAACATGAGCTCAAATCAATTCATGGTGAGGATGGAATTTAAAGTAAAGAACTAGTTTATTACAAATGAAACTTACTCAAGCAATGAAGCAAATAATTAAATCAATGCAAATATGTACAACCACCCTTCCTGAAAATTAAGACAAACACTCTCCAAGTCAAGGAGTAAACAACATGAACTCTAGAGGGTGTTATCTTAAATGTACTTTAGCAAAGTAACAGTTAAATTCAGAAAAGAGGAATTTTGCACAGATTGTCCAAATGATGGCTGGAGCCAAAGTTACTTTGTTGGCCACTGATGGAGGCCTGTACCAAACCATGATAGTCAAGGGTGTATCTTGGAATTCCTATCACAAATGTTTTGACTGGATATTCCAATGATAGATTTTGGCAAAAATACATTAGCAAAAATTGTGAGAATGGATTGAAATTTCCCAGTCACCCATTCAGGTGCATTTGGGTGCCATGTCATCAATAACATGCCCACTACTGGTCCATTGCTCCCTATCATTAAACACCAAATGCTAAAGTTAAAGAGTCTGTCGGAATATTGTAGGAACACCCGCCCCCCCTACATGCGATAGTGACACATTCCAGTGGGTTTGTATCTCACATTCTTTGATGTGAGATACATCAGAATACAGAATAGGAAAAGACATGTTTCCCTCTGACAAGTTGGCTCAGCCTTGCTGTTCAAACCTAATGGTTTAATTATACCCACACACTGGGTCACGTGATCACTTTCTGAAAGTGTTATATCTCTAGGAATATGCTTTTCCTGTCAGAGTTTATTTCAACTTACTCATCACAAAACACGCATATTGTTTTCTTGCTTCCCATATATACACAGACCCAGTTTTCACCAAATTATCCCTTAATTAACATATCATTATTCCCTGTTCCCGCATTCTATTTAGCCTCTGGCATTCCCGACCCTACTAGATGATAATGCTCTCCTTACCCCTACTTCTATGAATGGCACAGGAAGTGTCATGCGGCTTATTGATCTGTAGCCCAATTGAGGCTTATAAATGGGCAACTATTGTCCACTCAGGCTGTCTAGTTAACCCGGCTGGAGAGTGTAGTTTAAATGTTAGCTCAGAACAAGATGGTGTTTGTTCCTACTGGTCAGGGCAGCAAGGTAGCTCAGTGGTTAGCATTGCTACCTCACAGCACCCAGGATTGGGATTAGATTCTACCCTCGGGTGACTATCTGTGTAGAGTTTGCACGGGTTTCCTCCAGGTGCTCTGGTTTCCTCCCACAGTTCAAAGATGTATGGGTTAGGTGGATAGACTATGCTAAATTGCCCATAGTGTCCAGCGATGTCCAAGCTTGGTTGCAGTGTTGCAGGGATGGGATGGATCTATGTGGGATGCTCTTCACTGGGTCGGTGTAGACTTGATGGGCCAAATGGCCTGCTTCCACAGTGTAGGGGATTCTACGATTCAAACTGTGCCCTGTGTCGAAACAGACTGACCCCACTTCCAGTTCACACTTGCCAATGAAGAACCTGAAATGAAGTGAGATTGTGTGGAGTGTTTGTGGAGCTGTCTCCCAGCACAATTTGACAGGGTCAGGAAGTAGAAGGTAAACAACCCAAGGCAGAGTTATTAATAAAACAAAATACTAAGCCATGAGTGCTATCAGGTCTGGTAAAGATATAGGTTTTAAGGAACTTCCTACATTGAAGGGAAGAGTGGCGGTGAAGTTAGGGCAAATTTATTCACGACAGCTAATCCAGTTATGGCCCTTTCCCTTGGTAAAACTTCACGCATCCATCAACCCTCTGTAATTCCACTAACATCCAGCAAATCAACTCACTTTAATTTTCAAATCCATGCCTCAGTTCACCCAATGTTGGTGATAATTCCTCGCCACATGATTTTTTGGGTGAACTTACTTTGGATCACTGCTTCACCATCAGGGACTGATCTACCAGCTGCTCTTTGCAACTCTTGCTACTTTTCAAAAACAAATTGCTTTGCTAATATTCTACAGTACTTCAAAGGTCTCCTAGAAACCCGAGCTATGCTTTGTAAAATCTTAAATGGATTTATAAATGAAAAAGCAATCAGAATTTGAACTTTGGTGTCAGTGTATTATTCCCTCAGACTGTTAAATTTGTCTAGAAATTAACTGTACATCACAGATAAATACAAGTGAGAGAGAACATGTTAGCTTCATCACGAACTGAACAAGCTTATAACACCACTACCACATCATCTAATTGTCTCTCAAATGATGTTATATTTTGTTTGGAAGAATAAGGAGCCCACTTACGTCTGAGTAAAAAGTGTCTAAATGGGTGAGATGAACGAAGGGATCCAGAAGTTTATGTGCATGAATCACTGAAAGTTAAAACAGAATTTAATAAGGCTATTATTTTAAAAACAACATAAACCTTGACAGGAAATGTCTGAGAGGTTATTTCACAATAAACAGCATGGATAAGTAATTTCAGAGCACTACTTCACTTCAACCTAATACACTATAACTGGAGAAAGGAAAAGAAACAATGTGCAACAATTCCCACCTCAGGCAACTATCTGTGTGGAGTTTGCACATTCTCCCCGTGTCTGCGTGGGTTTCCTCCGCATGCTCCGACTGCCCCACCCACAGTCAAAAAATGTGCAGGTCAGGTGAATTGGCTATGCTACATTGCCCTTGTGTTAGGTGAAGGAGTAAATATAGGGGAATGGGTCTGAGTGGGTTGCTCTTCGGAGGGTCGGTGTGGACTTGTTAATGGGCGGCATGGTGGCACAGTGGTTAGCACTGCTGCCTCACAGCGCCAGAGACCCGGGTTCAATTCCCGCCTCAGACGACTCTCTGTGTGGAGTTTGCACATTCTCCCCGTGTCTGCATGGGTTTCGCCCAGGTGCTCCGGTTTCATCCCACAATCCAAAAATGTGCAGGGGAATTGGCCATGCTAAATTGCCCATAGTGTTAGGTGAAGGGGTAAATGTAGGGGAATGGGTCTGGGTGGGTTGCGCTTTGGTGGGTTGGTGTGGACTTGTTGGGCCGAAGGGCCTGTTTCCACACTGTAAGTAATCTAAAAAAAAAATTTCACAGCTAATTATGTTAAAATGTTGTAAACACATCAGCCAACTTACAGATATTGAAGTCCTGTAAAGAGAAAGGTAACAAAGTTTCTGGTAGAAATAAAAGTAACATCTGGAGATGCTGAAGATATGAAATAAAAATAGGAAGCTTCTGAGAAACTCAGCGTATATTGCAGCATCTGTTGAGAGACAAAATTAATACCTCGAGAATGATATGACTATTCTTTAGAATTATTCTTTTATTAAAATTTTGCAAAAACGATACAGAGCACACCTAGAACATCGTCTTATAGTGTCCTGAATGACGTGGATTATGGTGGGATTTGTAGCAGAATTGGATGAGAAATCCTACTATGTCAATGTTGGGAGTAACTTACTGCATCTTCTGCACAACTGCAAAGTGTCAAGGCATGATTCTCGCTTTAATAGCAATGAGTTACCAATAAAGGGAGAATTACTTCCTCTTAAATCTCTTATTAATGGCACAATACAGCTCATTCATTTTCAGTCGCATAACTTACTAAACACGCCGAACAAATTAGACGTCGAGAATTCTTGACATGGAAGTCAGAGCAGGAACCTGACAAATTCAGGTTGCTGCTTATTACCACATTGGACATCAGGCACCAACATCTCAGGGCTCACTCCATGGGCACCAGCCACACACGTCCCACATCCACTGGCATCTGACATGTGCCAGCTTCTAAAACTCCTCATTGTACATTTGAGATTCTCCAAAAGGACATATTTGCATTTCAATTTTGCAGCCTGCCTCCATTGGCAACAATCATTATATTGCTGCTGCAGGATACTGTGCACTCAGGGACATCGAGCTCATGGACTGGACCAGGCTGCATTTCTAAACTCTTCACCCACTGTTAAAGCACTCACTCACTCACTCTGAGACAGCTAGATGCTCACAGCATCCCTGCCTTGCCTTGCCATTTCAAATCTTATCCACTTAGCTACCTATTGATAATACTGCTGTCTCGCTGAGATGTTTCATGCAGACATACAGCCAGGAAGCTTGTCATGATTGTAAGCAGGCCTCTATTAAGTCAAGAGGATTGGCCATTGCTTAGGGAGTGCCAACATATTAAGTCAAGGGCAACAACTTATGCAAGTACAGTGGTGGTCAGTCATCAACTCAGATGGTCAGAACCAATATGCTCTCCACATAAAGAGTGAGGAACTAAATGTCAGGCAGTCCATAATCTTCTTATTTCTTTTTGCCCCAAAATTTTCCTCCTGGAATGAAAAGGGAGACAATTATTAAGGCAGATAAAAGTGGTGGGTCAGCTGGTATTTTCAGTACAGGTTAGAAAGTGTTGTGAGTGTGTGAAGGGAAGGAAGGCTAGTGCTGCTGAGGTTTGAGCTGGAGGACAATAACTGAGAAAAGATGGTACATATGACACTGATAGAGCTTGATTCTTGGTGTGAAACAGGTACAGTAACAGAGAGAGTGGGTGGGAAGTATCGGAGAAAAGACAGTGGTAGCGGGAAGGAGAAGTGGAGAAGGTTACTGATTTTCTTCAATATTGCTGTGCATTCCTCTAGATAGCTGAGACTGTGCTGAGATGAGTGGAAATCTCAGACCAGGCTGTCTGGTGTCATGGACTCCTCTGCTGGTTCTAGGAGAAAGAGGATATCCAGCACCTTCCCCCAGGACCTCCCGGTCTCGATCACAAAGCAGGGACTAAATGTTTCTTGTCTGCCATGTTCAGAGCAACTTCAGAGTACAGTTCTTTTCCACAACAGCCTCTAAAATAGGATGCTGGTCGATTCAAGGATATCCCAGCTTGGCAAGATGTTCCAGGAATGAGACTGAAATCGGAGGCACCCTAGGGGTGCAGAAAGTGGTCAACAAGACTCTGTTCAGGTATGGCAAGAAACTCCCATTAGCTTTACCGATGAAAAACTTCTAAACAACCTGACGTATCTCGTACCTGGCTAAAAAAAAGTCAGATTCTTTCTTCAAGTTCTTCCTTCCAAAATAAATGATCTCACTAATCTTCAACTGTCATCTGTCCATCCATTCCACCAACTTGTCTATATCCTAAGACCATAAAACATAGGAGCAGAAATTAGGCCATTCAGCCCATCAAATTTACTCCGCCATTCAGTCTTGGCTGATAACTTTTTCAACCCCATTCTCCTGCTTTCTCCCCGTAACCCTTGATCCCCTTTACAAATCTCCATCATAAATATACTCAATGACCTGGCCTCCACAGCCTTCTGTGGCAATGAATTCCATAGATTCACCACTATCTGGCTGAAGAAGCTTCTCCTTATCTCCATTCTAAAAGGTCTTCCATTTACTCTAAGGCTGTGCCCTCAGCTCCTAGTCTTTCCTTCCAATGGAAACAATTTTCCAATATCCACTCTGTCCAAGCCATTCAGTATTCTGTAAGTCTCAATTAGATATCCCCTCATCCTTCTAAACTCCATCGAGTATAAACCCAGAGACCTCAAATGTTCCTCATATGTTAAGCTTTTCATTCCTGGGACCATTCTTGTGAAAGTCCTCTGAACACACTCCAAGGCCAGTACACCTTCCTGAGAAATGGGGCCTAAAACCGTGCACAATACTCCAAATGTGGCCTGGCCAGAGCCTTATAGAGCCTCAGAAGTACATCCCTGCTTTTATATTCACGTCCTCTCAAAATAAATGCCATAATTTGCCTTCCTAACTACTGACTCAACCTGCAAGTTTACCTTGAGAGAATCCTGGACTAGAACTTCCTAGTCCCTTTGCACTTCAGACTTCAGAATGTTTCCCCATTTAGAAAATAGTCCATGCCTCTATTCTTCCTACCAAAGTGCATGACCTCACTTTCCTACGTTGTACTCCATCTGCCACTTCTTTGACCACCATCCTAACCTGTCCAATTCCTCCTGCAGCCTCCCTGCCTCCTCAATGCTACCTATCCCTCTACCTATCTTTGTGTATTCTGTAAACTTGGCCAGAATGTATTCAGTATCTTCATCTAGATTGTTAATGTATAAAGTGAGAAGTTGCGGTCCCAACACAGCCTTGCAGAACACCACTTGTCACCGGCTGCCATCCTGAGGACCCTTTTATCCCCACTCTCTGCTTTCTGCCAGACAGCCAAGCTTCTATCTATGCTAGCATCTTGCCTCTGACACCATGGGCCCTTATCTTACTCAGTAGCCTCCTCTGTGGCATCTTGTCAAAGGCCTTCTTGAAGTCTAGGTAGATAACATCCAATAGTTCTCCTTGGTCTAATCTGCTTGTTACTTCCTCAAAGAATTCCAGCAGATTTGTCAGGTATGACCTCCCTTTGGTGAAACCATGCTGACTCTGCCCTATTTTACCATAAGCCTCAAAGTATCAAAAAACTTCATTCTTCACAATGTATTCCAGGATCTTATCCACGACTGAGGTTAGGTTAATCAATCTATAATTTTCTATCTTCTGCCTTTTAAAACAGGGGTTGTTATGTTAGCAATTTTCCAGTCCTCTGGGACCCTCCATGATTCTAGTGATTCCTGAAAGATTACCACTAACGTATCCACTATCTCTTCTTCAGCTTAGCACTCGGAGGTGTAATTTATTTGGTCCAGGTGGTTTATCTACCCTCAGGCCATTCAGTTTTTCTAGCACCTTCTCCTGGGTGATGGCCACCAAACTCTGCTCTGCCCCCTCACTCTGTTGATTTTTTGGGGAAATTACTCGTGTCTTCCACTGTGAAGACTGATTCGAAGTAATTATTCAGTTCCTCCGCCATTTCTTTGTTCCCCACTACTATCTCTCCTACATCATTTTCCAGCGGCCCATTGTCCACTTTTGCCTCTCTTTTGCCCTTTATATATCTAAAGAAACTTTTATAGCCTTCCTTTATATTACTGGCTAGCTTACCCTCATATTTAATCTTCTCCCCCCTCATATCTTTTTTTGTTGCCCTCTGTTGGTTTTTGAGGAGAAAGTGAGGACTGCAGATGCTGGAGATCAGAGCTGAAAATGTGTTGCTGGAAAAGCGCAGCAGGTCAGGCAACATCCAAGGAACAGGAGAATCGACGTTTCGGGCATATGCCCTTCTTCAGGAATGAGGAAAGTGTGTCCAGCAGGCTAAGATAAAAGGTAGGGAGGAGGGACTTGGGGGAGGGGCATTGGAAATGCGATAGGTGGAAGGAGGTCAAGGTGAGGGTGATAGGCCGGAGTGGGGTGGGGGCGGAGAGGTCAGGAAGAAGAGGGAGTCACGGAGGGAATGGTCTTAACCTCCATGTACAGCGTACCATCCGCCGTCATTTCCGCCAGCTCCAAACGGACCCCAGCACCAGGGATATAATTCCCTCCCCTCCCCTATCAGCGTTCCGAAAAGACCACTCCCTCCGTGACTCCCTTGTCAGGTCCACTCCCCCCACCAACCCAACCTCCACTCCCAGCACCTTCCCCTGCAACCGCAAGAAATGCAAAACTTGCTCCCACA
>NC_057724.1:68247231-68263535 GCF_004010195.1 Chiloscyllium plagiosum
CTCAGTCAAATCCCTCGAACTCAGCACCGCCTTCCTAACCTGCAATCTTCTTCCTGACCTCTCCGCCCCACCCCACTCCGGCCTATCACCCTCACCTTGACCTCCTTCCACCTATCGCATTTCCAACGCCCCTTCCCCAAGTTCCTCCTCCCTACCTTTTATCTTAGTCTGCTGGACACACTTTCCTCATTCCTGAAGAAGGGCTTATGCCCGAAACGTCGATTCGCCTGCTCCTTGGATGCTGCCTGACCTGCTGCGCTTTTCCAGCAACACATTTTCAGCTCTATTGGTTTTTGTAAGCTTCCCAATCCTCTGGTTTCCCACTGCCCTTTGCTACATTTATATGCTTTTTCTCTTGCTTTTATGCTATCCCTGACTGCCCTAGTCAGCCATGGTTGCCTCATCCTCTCTATACCCTACCTCTTTTTCCTCCGGATGAATCTCTACTGTGTCTCCTGAATTACTCCCAGAAACTCCTGCCACTGCTGTTCCACTGTCTTTCCTGTTAGGCTCCTTCCCCATTCATTTTAACCCAGTTCTTCCCTCATGCTTCTGTAGTTGCCTTTATTCAGCTGAAATACTATTACCTCTGATTCCAACTTCTCGCTCTCAAATTGCACAGTAAATTCAATCATATTATGATCACTGCTTCCCGAGGTTCCTTCACCCCGGAAGCTCACTTATCAAGTCTGCCTCATTGCACAACACTAAATCCATCATTGCCTGTTCTCTAGTGGCCCCATCACAAGCTGCTCCAAAAAAGCCATCTCATAGACATTCCACAAATTCCTTTTCTTGCGAACCACTACCAACCTGATTTTCCCAGTCCACTTCCATATTGAAATCCCCTATGATTACTGTAACTTTGCCTTTCCTTTACATCTTTTCTATCTCCTGGTATATCTTTCTTCCCAACTCCTGACTACTGTTTTGAGGCCTGTACATGACTCCAACTATTTTTAGTTTAGCTTTGCGGTTCTTCAATTGTACCCGCACAGATTCTACACCATGTCACCCTACTTTATTTCCTGCCATTGATATAATTCCATTTCTTACTAATAGGGCAACCCCACCCCCTCTGCCCACCTGCCTATCTTTTCGATAGTATGTATAGCCTTGAATATTCAGCTACCAATGCTGATCCCCCTGCAGCCACGTCTCTGTGATGCCCACTACGTCATACCTGCCAATTTCAATCTGTGCCACAAACATCTGTTGAAGTTTGCTTTGTTTCCAAGTTTTGCATCATCAGCAAATTTTGAAATTGAATCCTGGTCAACATTTAAAGTTCTAAGTCATCACAATATTATCAGAACAATCACATGCCCCAACAGTGATTCCTGGAATTTCACTCCCTCCCCCAGTTCGAAAGATCTCCAGTCACTCTGTTCCCTGTCAATCAGCCAATTCATTATTCATGCTGCCACTGTCCCTTTCATTCCATAAGCTCTGATATTATCTTCTGGTCTCCATATCCAATTTAGTTTAAATCCTCCCTGAAAGAATGAGCAAATCCATCTGTAAGAAACTCAGTGCCCGATCAGTTCAGCCTGTACAGATCTTACCTCTTCCAGAATTAGTCCCAATGTCTTAAAGATCGTCCTCACACCTGTACCACTTTTCCAGCCGTATCCCTCTCTTTCTATACCCACTTGTCTCTGGCTTTGGGAGTATTCCTAAGATTACTACTTTAAAGGTCCTGCTTGCTATCATTTCCTATTTGTCTCCAACAAAGTCTTGCTGCAGAAGCACTTTCTTTCTTCAACCATGTTGCTGGTTCTGATGTAGACTGCTGAGTGCTCGCCCTCCCCAATCACAGTGCTCTGTAGCCTCTCAGATTGACCCTGGCACTATGGAGGCAACACACCATCTAGGCTTTAATTAGGTAACATCAAAAATTCCCGTCTATTCCCCTATGGAATTACCTTGCCCAAGGATCTGAAGGGGGGAAAAAGGACAAAAAAGTTCAGAAACAGGTCAAATACAAGCTGCTGGAATTGGCAGTTTGCTTTCTCTGCTAAGTTGGCACAAATGAGGGTTGAGAGATACCACAAGAATGTAGTCAGTATCTTAAACAGAATACAGAATGGTGTAAAGATGTAGGCACAATGAATTGTGAACGGTCAATATAATGAAGTTGTGTGTGTGTGTATAGAATCATGTAATTGAATAACTGTACCAGCTGGATTAGATAACCCGGTGTAACTGATCAGTGTAATTGTGCACTATCTTCCATTCCCCTTGCATATGCTCAAATAAAGGCATTGAACAAAGAATCTCAAGTCTTGTCTGATCACTGCGGTTATGGGAGAGAGGAATATCTTTCTGCTTCAGCTTGTTCAGTCTTCCTTATACTGCCCTGTGCAGCTGGACCCTCCCATAGTGCCACAGACTTGGCTGTAACCCATCACTGTCATCAGTATTCAGGATTTGGAGATGCTGGCGTTGGACTGGGGTGTACAAAGTTAAAAATCACACAACACCAGGTTATAGTCCAACAGGTTTAATTGGAAGCACACTAGCTTTCGGAGCAACGCTTCTTCATCAGGCGATTGTGGAGAGCTCGATCGTAAACCAGAATTTATAGAAAAAATTTGCAGTGTGATGTAACTGAACTGCAGGCAAGGATGCCCGGAGGCATGGTACATTGGGGAAACCGAGCAAAGGCTACGACAATGTATGAATGGGCACCGACAACAATCAACAGACAGGAGGGTTCCCTCCCAGTTGGGGAACACTTCAGTGGTCCAGGACATTCAGCCTCAGACCTTGGGGTGACCATCCTCTAAGGTGGACTTTGGGACAAGCAGCAGAGGAAAGTGGCCGAGCAGAAGCTGATAGCTAAGTTCGGTACCCATAGGGAGGGCCTCAACCGGGACCTTGGGTTCATGTCACATTACAGGTGATCACCATTGCACTACACACACACACACAGATATTCCTACACACACACACACTCTCACATACACATGGTGTAGAACTCTGAGCTCAAAGACTGCATGAATTTATGTAATAAAACTCTGTTATCTCACTTTTTAGATTAGAATCAATCTAAACATCATGGCATAGACAGAGAACACAGGGGGCTAACACCGTCAACATATTGTCTAGCTATCACCATTGTTAACGGCTAACCCGAGAATGCAACTTTTAAAAAAAGGGGTTTTGTGATTTACACATGAAAAAAGTGAAACTATCACTGTATTCTAACAGATGGAAGGCTTAACAGACAATCAATTTTTCAATGTATAATTTCAGTTACATCACACTGCAAATTTTTGCTATAAATTCTGTGTTACGATCGAGCCCTCCACAATCACCTGATGAAGGAGCGTCACTCCGAAAGCTAGTGTGCTTCCAATTAAACCTGTTGGACTATAACCTGGTATTGTGTGATTTTTAAATCAGTATTCAGAACTGAGTATGGATTGGAAATCCAGGGCACTTTTGAATTTTCTGCTTATTTATATTTAACTAACTATTGGTCAGCTTTATTCTCTCTCACTACATTTCAGCTGTCTGGTGATCACACCCATGTAAGTGCTATCCATGTGACTCTCAGTCTCAAGGATGCACTGTAGAGATGCCAGTTGTTGCTCAAGTTCTGAAACCAAGACCTCAAGCTGCTACAACTGATGTCACTTCTGTACAAATGGTTGGCTGGGACACAGGCAGTGTCCTGGATTTCCCACTCCAAAGGTTTGAGCAAACATGCCTTTCTGTGATTTATTAATTAATAACTTGTTATTGCTAATAAACCTTACTAATGCTAATAAAACAAACCTATCCAAAAAGGTGTTTCTTCATCAGCTATTAATTTAGATGGTAAATATTTGAGCCCCAGCATTTTTCGCTGTGGTACACTACTGGTTGCACTTTGACAATTTGAAAATGACCCATTTATCATGACTCCCCTCCTATTACTTAGCCAGAGCTTACTTTCACGTATCCTCCCAACACCATGACTTTCTATATTGATGTTCCACCTTCTCGAAAACCTTTTGAAAAATCAAGTTCACTCTTCATCCGACTTGCTTCTTAAATTCTCAAAGATCTCAAATATTAATCAAACATTATTTCCTTTAAAGATGAGTCTGTCTAAATGCACATGGTTGTTAAATGTCCTGCAACTATTCCCTTAATAACGGATTCCAGCATTTTCCCACTGACTGATGTTAGAATAACCAGCTTAGTTTCCTGTTTTCCATCTCCCTCTTTTCTTGATGAGAGATGTTACATTTGTGGTTTCTAATACACTGGTATTTCTTCCAGAATTTAGGCAATGCATATAGTGCATTGCCACTTCTTTAAAGAGCTAAGGATGCTCATCACCAGCTTCAGAAGACCCATCAGCTGCTAGTCCATTAGACCATGATTGTCTTAAATTTGTCACTGTCAATTGTCCCCAGGATTTCACTTAATCTTAGAGTAATAGAGATGTTTAGAATGGAAACACTCCCTTCGGTCAAACTTGTTCATGCTGACCAGATATCCTTAATTAATCTAGTGCCATTTGCCAGCTCTTAGCCCATATTCCTCTAAACCCTTCCTATTTGTATATCCATACAGATGCCTTTTAAATGTTGTAATTGTACTAGACTCCACCACTTACTCTGGCAACTCATTCCATACATGCACCACTCTCTGTGTGAAAAAGTTGCCCCTTAGGTCCATTTTAAATCTTTCCCTTCTCACCCTAAGCCTATGCCCTCTAGTTTTGGACTCCCCCACCCCAGGGAAATGATATCTATTTACACTAACCATGCCCCTCAGGATTTTATAAACTGCTATAGGGTCACCCCTCAGCCTCCGATGTTCCAAGGAAAACTGCCCCAGCCTAATCTGCCTCTCCCGACACTCGAACCTTCCAACCCTGGCAACATTCTTGTAATCTTTTTTTGAAACCTTCCAAGTTTCACAACATCTTTCCTATAGAAGGGAGACCAGAAGTGCACACAATATTCCAAAATTGGCCTGACCAATGTCCTGTACAGCTGCAACATGTCTTCCCACTTCCTATACTCAATACTGTGACCAATAAAGTCAAGCATATCAAACGCCTTCTTGACTATCCTATCTACCTGAGACACCACTTTTAAGGAGCTATGAACCTGCACTCCAAGGTCTCTTTGTTCAGCAACACTCCCTAGGACCTTACCATTAAGTGTGTAAGTCCTGCCCTGATTTGCCTTTCAATAGCACCTCACATTTACCTAAATTAAACTCCATCTGCCACTCTTTCAGGATTTTTTTTGTTGTTTTGCAATTTTCTACTGTGAAGCTGGATTCAAGATTCAGGTCCAAAATTTCCACAAGAAAACCAATAAAACATTCAGAAAGAAACCTTTATCCAAAGAAAAATGGAAATTTTGAACTCACCTCTACAGGGAATGATTGAAGTGAATTACGTAGATGCATTTAAAGGGAAACCAGAAAAGGATGTGATGGAAAAGAGAATATTAAGATGATATTTAACATTGGATTCAGACAAATAATATTATGAGGAGACTCGATGGACCGTAAACACCAACACAAAACAATTGGGTCAAATTGCTTGTTTATATTCCCTGTGTCCTATGTAATTCTGTGGAAACATTTATTTTGTTCACAAATGGGATGTATGTGTTACTGGCTGGCACAGAAACTAGTTGGCCTTGAGAAGGTAATGGGGGGTCCATTTAGGGAGGGAGTTCAATGATTTTGACCCAGCCACACTGTCGGAAAGATTGATATATTTTCAAATCAGGATCTCCAACAATGTAGAAGCTGCAGCTAAGAAGGGTGAGTCTGCAGCTGGCTGGGCACTCTCAGTTCTCAAGCCACAAATGGCTAGAGGGTCCAGGCCAACAGGGTCCATGACAGACAAAGCTCCTTCCAGCCCATCTGCAGATGCTGGGCCTGCACTTGGACAAAATGAGATGTTGGGATAAAAATGTTCTGAGGTAACATCAGTGACAAATCATTGTCAAATCGTGGCTACCACAACAGTGTTAAGCAGCCACTTCATATGTCCAAGGGAAGACAGAAATTATGTTGATTGTTCATATCTGAGAAGCATCCTGGCTGGCAGCAGTCCTGAAGAAGGGTTACACCTGAAATGTCGACTTCTCCACCTCCTGATGCTGCCTGGCTTACTGTATTCTTCCAACCTCCTGCCTGTCTGTTAGAGCAAATTTGAAGCAGCAATCCTTCAACCCTTTTCTTCATGAGTGCAGCCAGGATTAAGAATTTTAACAGGATCACTGAGGCCAAAGATATCCTGAAGTGCTTGTAAAAGGTTCTTACCTTCACTTATATTCCATATATACAGTAAACTCTGTGTGTGACTGTGCAATCATCCAGGAGCACACATTGAGTCAAGGATAAGTGATTAGCAACGTTTCAATTACCATTCAAACTCAGCCTGACATTGCAAATACATACTCCACAGAAAAAAAATTAATTAAATGTATTCTGCCCACTGTGACTATGTGGCAGCCATTTTTCATCCTTATTGCATAGCTGAGATTTGGTCAGAAATGGCACACTATCCAGGTTGCACTCCTGTGAGTGAATTCCTGGTTCTGCCTGAGAGTCAAGGCTATCCCCTCCCAATCTTGACTGAGTGCAGCAGTAACCCCTTACTGACATGGATTCCCCCTTCATTTCATTAAGAACTACTCCACTTAGATGTTTAGAATGGCCATTTGATTGAAATACATTCAATGTGTTTGCCACATAAGCTGTTTGAATAGGGTGTAGGGGTGACATTGAACTAGCATGGTGCCATACAGCAACAGAATCTGTCTCGTTACACATATAACATTATGAAGATTAGATTACTTACAGTGTGGAAACAGGCCCTTTGGTCCAACAAGTCCACACCGACCCGCCGAAGGTCAACCCACCCAGACCCATTCCCCTACATTTACCCCTTCACCTAACAATACGGACAATTTAGCCCGGCCAATTTACCTAACCTACACATTTTTTGGATTGTGGGAGGAAACCGGAGCACCCGGAGGAAACCCACGCAGACACGGGGAGAATGTGTAAACTCCACACAGAGAGTCGCCTGAGGCGGGAATTGAACCCAGGTCTCTGGCACTGTGAGGCAGCAGTGCTAACCACTGTGCCACCGTGCCGCCCACAAAGAGAATGGAAAAGATAGAAGCGGGGGGGGGGGTGTTTCCAATGGCAGGTGAAACTAGGACGAGGGGGCATAACCTCAAAATAAGGGATAACAGATTGAGGACTGAGTTGAGGAGGCATTTCTTTACCGAAAGGATTGTGAATCTGTGGAATCCCCTGCCCAGTGAAGCAGTTGACGCTACCTTGTTGAATGTTTTTAAGGCAAGGATAGATGTTTGAAGAGTAAAGGAATTAAGGGTTCTGGTTAGCTGGTGGGTACATGGAGTTGAGTCCATGAAAGGATCACCATGATCTTATTGAATGGTGGAGCAGGCTCGAAGGGCCTACTCCTTCTCCTATTTGTTCCATTCTTATGACTGTTCAGTGCTGGCAACCATAGTTCTGTCCGGACTAAGAAACAAGCTTAGGCAGAGATGCTGTGAGCTTATAAGCTCTCAAAGAATTGACAATGTGCGGAAATGCAAACAGAGATGCTGTGAGTGTCCAAGTAAATGTGAATGAGTGACCAATAAGAAAGCAAGCTAAGATTCATAGGATGCATCCTGCACAGATCCATGAGTAGTGTGTTTGTCCCGGCATACACAGCAACCTGGCAGGAGCACTGTAACATAAAGTGCCAGGGAATTCCATCATGCAAAAGGGAAGTCCTGTAGTGTGGTTTGGTTGGCCATGATGACCGGTGTTGTATCAAATACCAACTTCTGTGGACAAAGGGTGGCAGCAATGACTGGACGTGAAGATAGAGTCCCAGCGAATTAAATCATGAGCTCTATCCACCAGTTAACAGTTCTGACTTTCCAAGTCGAGAATTGATTTCTGAGTTTTCAGCCGTGCGTGAGAGAATAACAAACTGCACATAAATGAGACAAGATTAGCAAATAGGCATATAAATCTACGGAAATAAGGTCTTCACCAATAACTAGAGAGAACTTCATCAAGGGGAAAAGTTGGGACTTTTCTTCACATTGGTCAGATTTTTTTCATTCTTATTGTATTCCCCCACAATTCTCATCATTGCCCATGCTGCCCAAGGGTTGGAAAAAATCCACTATTTTTATCTGTTCCCATGACCTCCATGGGCTACTCAGACCAGTAATTTAAACCTTTCTTTGTATCAGTCAACTTGTGCATTGTTTTGAGAAGGTAACAAATCACCTTCTTGACAACTACTGGCTTTCTGGGCCATTTTAAAGGCGAATTAAGAGTCAAGCAAAGAAATGGGACTTGAGTCACCTGTAAGCTACAGAGCTTGGGCACAAAGACAAGGCTGACACTTTGTTGTAATTGTTAGGGAGTGCCATACTGAATTAGCTGTCACTTTTTAAGACATTTTTGAAGCATGTAAAACTGTTTTATCTCAGATGCTGCCAGACCTGCTGACTTTCTCTAGCAATTCCACTGCTGTTTGTTTCAAATCTCCAGCATCTGTAGTTCTTTGTTTGACTTTTCACAAGAGTTTAGCAATGTGCATGCTGATTGTGAGGCTATCTACATTATGATCAATAATCCCCTTCCAAGAAAAAGTACTTAAGTGACAATAAAACACTTTTTAGACACCGAGTGGCCATCAAAGATTCATAAAATAAATGATTATTTTTTCTTCTTAAGCTGGCTAATGACTGGAAATTTCATATCTTAAAGAACATAAGTGAACTAGGTGATTTTTATTATTTGGAGATACCAGTGTTGGACTGAGGTGTGCAAAGTTAAAAATCACACAACACCAGGTTATAGTCGAACAGGTTTATTTGGAAGCACTAGCTTTCAAAGTGCTGCCCCTTCATCAGGGGGCTGTGGAGTACACAATTTTAAGACACAGAATTTATAGCAATAATCTTTTGCTGTAAATTCTGTGTCCTACGATCTTATACTCCACAACCACCTGATGAAGGTGCAGCTCTGAAAGCTAGTGCTTCCAATTAAACCTGTTGGGACTATAACCTGGTGTTGTGTGATTTTTAAGTAGATGAATTTTTCAGTGACAATTTGATGGTCATTATTTCTGAAATATTGACTCCATTAAATTCCCCAGTAGCTCTGTTAGGGATTGAAGCTGAGTGTCCAGATCAAGCCTCACTCAGGAACTTGGGACAACACCTGGAGCACCTCTTACCTGGCTCAAAGAACTGGAACTGACGTCACGCACATGTCAGCTGACTTTCTAGACTGGCGGAAGTGCGTCATAGGCAAGATGGAGCGCTTGGACAAGGAGGTGTTGAACACGGCTCCGGTGGCCGACTTCAGGGGGTGAGTGCCCCGGGCCTTCAGCCTGAAGCCAGCTACAGGACGGTCGGCCAAAGCGCCGCGCGGCACCGTCCCCCGCCGAGGCAGCCGTGCGTGCGTGCGGGCCGCCCGTCCATCCATTTGGTCCGTGTTGCCTCCCGCCGGGACACAAAGGTTCCGGATCACCCTGTCAGGCCTTGAGCAAGCGACATTTATTATCTGTCCCCTCTGTCTGTGTGTGTGCGTGTGTTCACAGCTGCAGTCTCTGCTGTGCAGTTTGCGAGCGAGCTTTCAATTGTATCTCTCTCTGACGTTTCGGTTGCAATCAGTTCTTGTTTAGGGAGGCGTTTGTAAGACACGAATTGACCTGTGAAAGGTTTTGCAATCGAGACTGCGTGAAATTTGAAATGGAACTTTTGGGGAAGTAGGAGAACTCTGGGTGTTCTCCTTAAGCATGTGACTGAACGTAACTTTTAGCTTTAAGCAATTTCAGGAATGACTTTGCAAAGTTATTCCTTTTTATTTTGTTCGGTTACCTACAGGCCTTGTATGTTATCAGTTTGGTAACAAATCCTGAATAAAATGAGCAACGAGTGCCCTGACGTGGGGAATTATGCTAATTAAAGTGTAATCCAATTCGTGGGAGTTTTTAGACTCGAGGAAACCTCTCTAAGTGCATATGGCAAAAATAAAAGTATTTATAGAATCATACTTGCAGCAACACATTAATCCAACACTGATTTTCTCTATCAGCTATTTTAAACTTGTCATTATGCTTTTAATATTTTTCAACCTGTTACATAGTTCATTTCTGAAGTTGGGCTGAGAGGTGGCAAATGGAGTACAATGCAGATAAATGTGATTCACCTTGGGAAGAATAACAGGAAGACAGAATACTGGGTCAATGGAAAACTTCTTGGTAGTGCTGATGTGCAGAGGGATCCTGGAATACATGTACATAGATCCCTGAACGTTGCCACCCACGTTGATAGTGCTGTTAAGAAGGCATATGGTGTGTTAGGATTTATTAGTAGAGGGATTGAGTTCCAGAGCCATTATGTCATGCTGTAACTATACAAAACACTATTGCGGCTGCACTTGTATTGTGTACAGTTCTGGACACCCCATTACAGGAAGGATGTGGAAGCATTAGAAAAGGTGCAGAGGAGATTTACCAGGATGTCTCCTGGTCTGGAGGGAAGGTCTTATGAGGAAAGGCTGAGAGACTTGGGTCTGTTCTCATTGGAAAGAAGATGGCTACGAGGGGATTTGATAGATACATACAAGATGATCAGAGGATTAGATGGGGTAGACAGTGAAAGCCTTTTTCCTAGGATGATGACATCAGTTTGTACGAGGGGGCACAGCTACAAGTTGAGGGATGATAGATTTAAGACAGATGTCAGAGGCAGGTTCTTTACTCAGAGTGGTAAGGGCATGGAATGCCCTGGCTGCCAATGTAGTTAACTCAGCCACATTAGGGACATTTAAACAATCCTTAGATAAGCACATGGGTGATGATGGGATAGTGTAGAGGAATGGACTTAGATTAGTTCACAGGTCGGTGCAACATACAGGACTGTAGGGCCTGTTCTGTGTTGTATTGTTCTATGCACTTTGGCTGAAATACATGGTGATAGAAATGTTCTCAAACTTTCCTTTAATTCCGTTTTGTGATTGGCTTAACTTTGTGCTGTTTGACCTTTTCCACTGGTCAGTGAAATAATTTAGAACTTGGTGATTTTTGATACAGTGAATAAGAACATAAGAAATTTGAATAAGAGTAAGTTATTTACCCCATTGAACTTGCTCCACCATTTGGAAGGGTCATGGCTGTTGTGTGCATTTATGGTCACCACATTCCAGGAAAGATGTGGAAGCTTTGGAGAAGGTGCAAAAGAGGTTTACCGAGACAATGTATTCAAGAACAACAGGTACCCACTAAGCACAGTCCATCGATTCTTGCACAACAAACCTAAACAAGAAGATACACACACCCAGAGACACTATCCACACTACCATAGATTAAAGACCTCTCGAAGATAATGACCAGACTACTCTAGCGCCTCTGTATTATGGTAGCCCACAAACCTACCAACACACTGAAACATCTCTTGATGAATCTAAAGGACCCTGTACCAACAATCAGCAGAATAAATGTCATATACAAAATACTCTGCAAGAACTGCAACAAACATTACATCGGACAGACTGGCAGGAAACTAGCCACCAGGCGAATGAGCACCAACTAGCCACCAAAAGACATGGCCAAGTATCCATACACACAGATGATGAGGGGCACCAGTTTGACTGGGACAATACATCCACCCTGGGACAGGCTACACAAAGACATGCATGGGAATTCCTTGAGGCCTGGCATTTAAACTGGAACTTCATCAAACATTGATTTGGGCCCCATTTACCAACCTCTCAAAAAGAACCAGAGATGATATCACCCACCTCAACAGACCAAGGCACTTAAATAACAAGTGGGACAGAATACCAGCGCTTCACCGGAGGCTCACTTACTGAGCATGGTGACAAAACCTCTGCGACAAACCTTCCAGCTCAGCGAGCAAACTTCAACCTGAACCAGAACCTGAGCTACAAACCTTCACAACAATCGCACACTGATCCATGTTCAATAAGACTTAAACTGCACCTTATGGCTCGTGTTATGTTAAGCTATTTAAGTTGATGTGGAGATGGCAGTGTTGGACTGGGGTGGACAAAGTCAGAAGTCACATGGCAGCAGGGTATTGTCCCGCAGGTTTATTTGGAATGACAAGCTTTCGGAGCATATCCCCTTTGTCAGGTGAAGTGAGAGAGAAGCACACAGATACAGAATTTATAGGCAGAGGGATCAAGGTCAAAAAGACCAAACAAATGGTGAGTGGAGTGTAGCATAATAACACTGAATGTGATCAAAGGTGTCAGACGGTGAGTAAAGTATCAACAGCTGAATAACAAGCGAATGGATGACCTATAATTCGATTAAGTGAGGCAGAGAGGTAATTACAAAAAATTAAAAATAAAGTGTTGCTGGAGACTGGAATGACTGGAAAAACATGATGGGTATAACAGTTGCATGCTGTGGGTCTAACCAAAGTAATAAGTAATCCAAAACTGTATCAAGTAACTAAAGTAGAGAGATCACAACAATTTATCAAAGTGATTGGAGTCAAAACAGGATATAAGGAAGATTTTACAGATACAGAAGTGTGATGGGGTCATCATGAACCCAAGGTCAGGGTTGAGGCCATCTTCCTGGGTATGGAATTTGGCTATGATTTTCTGCTTGGTGATTCGGTGGTTTTGTGTATCTCGAAGGCTATCTTGGTGGGGGGAGGTGCTTACCCACAGATCAAAGGCTGAATGTCCTTGAACATTGAAGTGTTCCCCGATTAAGAGGGAACATCCCTGTCTGGCAATTGTTTCTTGGTGCCCATTTGTCCATTGTCATACCGTCTGCATAGTCTTGTCTATATTCCATGCCTCAGGTCATCCTTTCCTTTAATGTATGAGATGGACAACATTGGCTGAGCCACATGAGTATCTGCCATGTACGTGGTTGGTGGTGTTACCACTTGTGATGGTAGTATCCATGTCGAGTATCTGAAATGTCTTGTAAGGTTGTGTGGTGTTATGGTCGATGTCCTGAAGGCTGTGTAGTTTGCTGCAGACAATAGCCTGTTTAAGGTTTGGCGGTTGCTTTGAAGGAGTAGGAGTGATCTTGGCGAGATGTTTAACATCATCAATGACATATTGGAGGCTGCAAAGAACATGGGCATAGTCTCTCTGCTGTGGGGAAGTAGTTCTAAATTGGAGGAAGGCTAATTTTGACAGTATCAGACAAGAACTTTGAAAAGCTGATTGGGGACAGATGTTCGCAGGTAAAGGGACAGCTGGAAAATGGGAAGCCTTCAGAAATGAGATAACGAGGATCCAGAGAAAGTATATTCCTATTAAGGTGAAAGGAAAGGCTGATAGGTATAGAGAATGCTGGGTGATTAGAGAAATTGAAGGTTTGTTTAAGAAAAGGAAGGAAACATATGTCAGGTACAGAGAGGATAGGTCGAGTGAATCCTTAAGAATATAAAAGGCAGTAGGAATATACTTGAGGGAAATCTGGAGGGTGAAAAGAGCACGAGATAGCTTTGGCAAATAGAGTTAAGGAGAATCCAAAGAGTTTTTACAAATACATCAAGGACAAAAGGCGAAATGGGAAAGAGAATAATGCACTTCAAAGATCAGCAAGGTGGCCTTTGTGTGGAGCCACAGGAGATGGGGGAGATACTAAATAAGTATTTTGTCTCCGTGTTTACTGAGGAGAAGGACATGGAAGATATAGAATGTAGGGAAATAGCTGGTGACATGTTAAAAAATCTTCATATTACAGAGGAGGACGTGCTGGATATCTTGACATGCATAAAAGTGGATAAACCCTCAGACCTGATCAGGTGTACCCTAGAACTCTGTGGGACGCTAGGGAAGTGATTATTGTGCCCCTTGCTGAGATATTTGTATTATCACTAATCAGAAGACTGGAGGTTGGCTAATGCTATACCACTATTTAAGAAAGGTGGTAAGGGCACGCCAGGGAACTATTGACCAGTGAGCCTGACGTCGGTGGTGAGCAAGCTGTTGGAGGGAATCCTGAGGGATAGGATGTACATGTATTTGGAAAGGCAAGGACTGATTAGGGATAGTCAACATGGCTTTGTGCATGGGAAATCATGTCTCACAAACTTGATTGAGTTTTTTGAAGAATTAACAAAGAAGATTGATGAGGGCAGAGTGGTAGGCATGATCTATATGGACTTCAATAAGGCATTTGACAAGGTTCCCCATGGGAGACTGGTTAGCAAGGTTAAATCTCATGGAATACAGGGAGAATTTGCCATTTGGGTACAGAACTGACATGAAGGTAAAAGACAGGGTGGTAGTGGAAGGTTGTTTTTCAGACTGGAGGCCTGTGACCAGTGGAGTGCCACAAGGATCGGTGTTGGGTCCACTACTCTCTGTCTTTTATATAAACGATTTGGATGTGAGCATAAGAGATATAGTTAGTAAGTTTGCAGATGAGACCAAAATTGATTAGATTAGATTACTTACAGCGTGGAAACAGGCCCTTCGGCTCAACAAGTCCACACCGACCTGCCGAAGCGTAACCCACCCAGACCCATTCCCCTACATTTACCCCTTCATCTAACACTACAGGAAATTTAGCATGGCCAATTCACCTAACCTGCACATTTTTGGACTGTGGGAGCACCCGGAGGAAACCCACGCAGACACAGGGAGAATGTGCAAACTCCACACAGAGTCGCCTGAGGCGGGAATTGAACCCGGATCTCCGGCACTGTGAGACAGCAGTGCTAACCACTGTGCCACCGTGCCGCCCACATTGGAGGTGTAGTGGACAGCGAAGAAGGTTACCTCAGATTACAATAGGATCTTGATCAGATGGGCCAATTGGGCTGAGGAGTTACAGATGGAGTTTAATTTAGATAAATGCGAGGTGCTGCATTTTGAGAAAGCAAATCTTAGCAGGACCTATGCACTTAAGGTCCTAGGGAGTGTTGCTGAACAAGGAGACTTTGGAGTGCAGGTTCATAGCTCCTTAAAAGTAGAGTCACAGGCAGATAGGGTAGTGAAGGAGGCGTTTGATATGCTTTCCTTTATTGGTCAGAGTACTGAGTACACGACATTGGTGAGGGGCCACTGTTGGAATATTGCATGTAATTCTGGTCTCCTTCCCATTGGAAGAATGTTGTGAAACTTGAAAGGATTCAGAAAAGATTTACAAGGATGTTGCCAGGGTTGGAGGATCTGAGCTACAGGGAGAGGCTGAACAGGCTGGGGCTGTTTTCCCTGGAGTGTCGGAAGCTGAGGGGTGACCTTATAGAGGTTAATAAAATCATGATGGGCATGGATAGGATAAATAGGCAAAGTCTTTTCACTGGGTTGGGGGAGTCCAGAACTAGAGGGCATGGTTTTAGGGTGAGAGGGGAAAGATATAAAAGAGACCTAAGGGGCAATCTTTTCACGCAGGAGGTGGTGCGTGCATGGAATGAGCTGCCAGAGGAAGTGGTGGAGGCTAGTACAACTACAACATTTAAAAGGCATCTGGAGGGTGTATGAAAAGGAAAGGTTTAGTGGGATATGGGCCAGGTGCTGGCAAGTGGACCAGATTAGGTTAGGGTATCTGGTCTGTATGGATGAGTTGGGCCGAAGGGTCTGTTTCTGTGCTGTGTATCTCTGATTCGATGGATGCACTGGATGACTAGCGGTATTCTATTGTCTTCTGAGGAGGTTATGGTTTTTTGCTGTGGCACTTCGGAACTGCCAATTGATAAGTTGAGCATTGTATCCGGCAAGTGGACCAGATTAGGTTAGGGTATCTGGTCTGTATGGATGAGTTGGGCCGAAGGGTCTGTTTCTGTGCTGTGTATCTCTATGATTCGATGGATGCACTGGATGACTAGCGGTATTCTATTGATTGTTTCCTTGTCTTGTCTTCTGAGGAGGTTATGGTTTTTTGCTGTGGCACTTCGAAACTGCCAATTGATAAGTTGAGCATTGTATCCCATTCTTATGAGGGCATCCTTCAAAATCTTTGTGTTAATTGCATTCCTCCTCATCTGAGCAGACCCTATGTATACGCAGGGCTTGTCCATAGGGAATGACTTATTTAACATGTTTAGGGTGGAAACTAGAGAAGTACAGCATTGTGAGGTATTCCAAGTGATGTGCTGTGGTGTTTAGTCTTGATGGAGATGCATGTTTCCAAAAATGAGACTGTCTGTAATGATCCATTTGGTATACAGTATCCAAAATAGCACAGTGCTGTCTGACCTAACTCCTGTTCGGAACAAATTTACGTTTGCACTTTGAACTGTTCAACCTCTTTTCTCTGAAACAGCATTACCTCATACTTTGCATTAAAC
>NC_057724.1:68264035-68273484 GCF_004010195.1 Chiloscyllium plagiosum
CAAAAAGGGGACATGAGATAGTTTTGGCAAAAATAGGTTAAGGAGAATGCTAAGGGGTTTTATAAATGCATTAAGGACAAAAGGGTAACTAGGGAGAGAATAGGGCTCCTCAAAAATCAGCAAGGTAACCCACGTGTGGAGCTGCAGGAGGTGGGGGAGATCCTAAGTAAGTATTTCGCATCAGTGTTTACTGTGGAGAAGGTATGGAATGTGGGGAAATAGATGGTGAATGCCTTGAAATGCATAAAAGTGGATAAATCCCCAGGACCTGATCAGGTGTACCAGAGAACTCAGTGGGAAGCTAGGGAAGTGATTGTTGGGCCCCTTGCTGAGATATTTGTATCACAGATAGTCACAGGTGAGGTGTCGGAGGACTGGAGGTTGGCTAACGTGATGCCACTGTTTAAGAAAAGTGGTAAGAGAAAAACTAGGGAATTCTTGACAGGTGAGCCTGACGTCGGTGGTGGACATGTTGCTGGAGGGAATCCTGAGGGACAGGATGTATATGTATTTGTAAAGGCAGGGACGGATATGGGATAGTCAATATGGCTTTGTGCGTGGGAAATCATGTTTCACAAACTTGATTGAGTTTTTTGAAGAATTTACAGAGAGGACTGATGAGGGCAGAGCGGTGGATGTGATCTATATGGACTTCAGTGTGGCATTTGATAAGGTTCCCCATGGGAGACTGGTTAGCAAGGTTAGATCTCATGGAGTACAGGGAGACTTAGCCATTTGGATACAGAACTGGCTCAAAGGTAGAAGACAGAGGGTGGTGGTGGAGGGTTGCTCTTCAGACTGGAGGCCTCTGACCAGTGGAGTGCCACAAGGATCGGCGCTGGGTCCACTGCTTTTCGTCATTTGTATAAATGATTTGGATGTGAACATAGGTATATTTGGTAAGTTTGCAGATGACCTCCAAAACTGGAGGTGTAGTGGACAGAAAAGGAGGTTCCCTTAGATTACAACATGATTTTGATCAGATCGGCCAGTGGGCTGAGGAGTGGCATGTGGAGCTTAATTTAGATAAATGCAAAGTGCTGCATTTTGGAAAAACAAATCAGAGCAGGACTATACACTTAATGGTAAGGCCCCGGGAGTGTTGCTGAACAAAGAGACCTTGGAGTGCAGGTTCATAGTTTCTTGAAAGTGGAGTCGCTTGTAGATAGGATAGTGAAGAAGGTGTTTGGTATGCTTTCCTATATTGGTCAGAGTATTGAGTATGGGGTGTTGGGAGGTCATGTTGAGGCTGTACAGGACATTGGTAGGCCACTTCTGGTCTCCCTCCTGTCAGAAGGATGTTGTGAAACTTGAAAGAGTTCAGAAAACATGTACAAGAATGTTGCCAGGGTTGGAGAATTTGAGCTATATGGAGAAGCTGAATAGGCTGGGGCTGTTTTTCCTGGAGCATCAGAGAGTGAGGGGTGATCTTATAGAATCTTATACGATTCTGAGGGGCATTGATAGGATAAATAGAGCAAGTATTTTCACTGGAGTTGGGTAGTCCAGATCTAGAGGGCATAGGTTTAGAGTGAGAGGAGAATGATATAAAAGAGCCCTAAGGGGCAACATTTTCACGCAGAGGGTGGTACATGTATGGAGTGAGCTGCCAAAGGAAGTGGTGGAGGCTGGTACAATTACAGCATTTAAAAGGTGTGTGGATGGGTATGTGAATATTAAGGGTTTGGAGGTTTTATGGGCCAGGTGCTGGTAAATGGGATTAGATTAGGTTTGGCTATCTGGTTGGCATGGACGCGTTGGAGTGAAGAGTCTGTTTCCATGCTGTGCAACTCTGACTCTGGCTAATTAAAAAATGACAGCTTTGCATTTATGCCATGCTCTTTCATGACCACCAAATGTTTGAAGCTCTTTCTGAACTATTATTCCTTCTGCAACACAGAAAGTGGACTTGTTCTTAACAATCAAAGATGTGATCTTTTCAGAGTTTGACAATAAGGTGGAAAATCTTTTTTTCTTCTTGCTTTGGGGCCTGTAGGTTTATACTTTCATGTTCTTAGCCTTGGTAGTTAGTTCTGGTTAAAACTAGTTGAAAAGTTGCTAATACAGTCTTGTTAAAAACAGACATGTTTACACTAATCACAATGTGATCTGTTAACAATTTTTTTTATTTTCAGAAATGATGGCTCCTTGTTAGCAGTACTGAAGACTCTACTGTTTTTCACATTCTTAATGATCACTTTACCAATTGGATTATATTTTGGGACAAAGTCTTATGTGTTTGAAGGTAAGTGTGTCTTAATAAAATGATTTTCTGCTGTAACGATTAGTTTCTTTCCATTGATTTGGCAATGAGTGATGAACTGTATCGTGTTACCTTGGAAACATACCCTTCACTCCAACTTGTCCATGCCAACCAGATAGCCTAATCCAGTCTAATCCCATTTACCAGCACGTGGCCCATATCCCTCCAAACCCTTCCTATCATATACCTACCTTGTGAAACCTGAACTAGTATTTTCATAGTTTCAATTGATTTTCTTAAATGCCAAAAGGAGTAGAATATTACAAAAAGCTACTGAGACGGTTGATCTTATGATGGCAGTAATTCAAAGGTATCCAAATAAACAGGAACTATGACAAGAAGTAGGCCCTTCCGCCCCTCTTCTAGATCATGGCTGTTTTTCTAATTCAACTCTATTTCCCATACTATCTCTGCATTCTTTATCTAGAATTCTATCAAATTACCTTGAACAAACTCCGAGTGTGCACAGCCTTCTGGTTCAGAATTCCAAAGATTCACTACCTTGAGAGTGCGGAAATCCTTCATCAGTCCTCACGCCAATATCCTTTATTGTGGGACAACGCCCCTTTCCTATATCCCTCATGTTGACCCTTTTATAATTTTGAGTTTCAGTAAGATAACCTCTCATTCTTTTCAACTGGAGAGATTTCAAGCCCAATCTCCTGATTCTCATGAGCAGGTTTCAAATGTAAAAATCTGTACCATTTTCTTCTTGCTTTTTATTTCCTGTCCTAGTTTTATTTTGATATTTTAAACACCATTCTAGTCCACGGTTTGGTTTTAACTTAGAAAGACAATGTTTACATTAGCTGCTCTGTACCAAGGTAGAATCCACTCTGTTCTTGCTCCTGATTACAGTGCATAGAGTCATACAACACAGGGACTGGCCCTTTGCACCAAACTAGTCCATGCTGACCAAAAATATCTGTCCCCACTAATCCCATTTCCCTGAATTTAGCCCATATCCTTCTAATCCTTTCCTATCCATGTATTCATCCAAATGCCTTTTAAATGCTATTAATGTACCCACTTCTGCTGGCAGCTCATTCCGTAGGCATACCACCCTCTCTGCAAAAAGATGTTGCCCTCAGTTTCCCTTTTATTCTTTCCCTTCTAACCTTAAACTGATTCCCTCTAGTCCTCGATTCTCCAACTTAGGGTGAATGTATTCAGTCTTTTTCCCAATCTCTCTGAGCTGTAGGTTTGATATCCAGACGTTTCATTACCTGGCTAGGTAACATCATCAGTGGCAACCTCCAAGTGAAGCGAAGCTGTTGTCTCCTGCTTTCTATTTATATCTTTCTCCTGGATGGGGTTCCTGGGGTTTGTGGTGATGTCATTTCCTGTTCGTTTTCTGAGGGGTTGATAGATGGCATCTAGATCTATGTGTTTGTTTATGGCGTTGTGGTTGGACTGCCAGGCCTCTAGGAATTCTCTGGCATGTCTTTGCTTAGCCTGTTCCAGGATAAATGTGATGTCCCAGTCGAAATGGTGGGTTTTTTTATCCGTGTGTAGGGCTACGAGGGTATTAAACCTACAGCTCAGCGAGCAAACCTACACCCTAAATCTCAACCTGAACTGCAAACCTTGCAAAAACCTATGGGCGCAACACGCTACAACTGGCCTGAAGATGGGAAAGGAATGCAATCTGAGAGAGTTCCACCCGGGAACAACTGTACTTCCTGCATGAATGTTTAAGAAAACAGGTACTGCCAAAATGTCTCCAAAATAATCCGCCGATAAAAACACCTCAAGCCAGAAGTTTAACAGAACGAAACGGCCACAGAATGCTCCGCGAACTAATCAATGACGCCCACCACAGACTCCGAAAATACAACCGGGAAATTGCATGCCAAAAACCGTTATTCAAACAAGCAACAAATCAAGAATGGACAGAGGCGGTAGAACAAGCCATAAACACCAAACAACGACAAACACAGAAAGAAAAATCGGGACCTGAAGAAAAAACTTGACAAACTCTCAAAAAAAAGACAAAACCAATAACACAGGGGTATGGCTAAAGAACTTATCAGACCGGACCCTATCAGACACAGAAAAAGTGGTACTAGTCAAAGGATTAAATTTCAATTACCGAGACGCTGACAAGAAGGATTTCCTAGCGGCATTAGAAACCACATTAAAGGACAACAATCTCACAGAAGAAACACAACAAATGATCAGACAGACAGTTGCACCTACTCTGAGCCGAAAGAGAGAAGGAAATAAACTGAACACGCAAGAAAAGAAAGCCCTAGAAAACCTCAAAAAAGACAAAAACATCATTATATTACCTGCAGACAAAGGTCGGCTCACAGTCATCCTGAACAGAAGGGACTACATAGAGAAAGCCAATGCACTACTCGCAGACACCAACACCTACCAACAGGTGGTGCTAGACCCAACCCCACAACTAGGAAACAAAATTACATATCTCCAAAGAAAACTACACAATTCCGGACAATTAAACAAGACGGAATTCCAGAAAATGAAACCCGACGGGACCAACACCCACGATTCTATGGACTACCAAAAATGCATAAACCAGGAGTCCCCCTCAGTCGCACTACTCGGAACACCAACTTACAGACTGGCCAAAGAACTACACGCAAGACTGAAATACCTAGTAGAAGAGTCACCGCACTCCATCCACTCCACCCAGGAATTCCTAAAAATCATCAAAAACACCAAATAGAGGAAGACGAAGCAATGATCTCATTCGACGTAACAGTACTGTTCACCTCCATCAACATCGACCTAGCAAAGGAAACACTCACCACACTTTTAGAAGAGACCATCACGCACACACCAACCACCATCAATCACATTACCAACGTCTTTTTGTTCATCAAAGCTACTCAGGGCCCTACCATTAAGTGTACAGGTCCTGCCCTGGTCTCCAGCAATTTCTGTTTTTGTTTCTGAATTCCAGCATCTGCAGTTCTTTGTTTTATATTGGTAATTGCTTTCCTCGATTTCCAAAGACATGATGCCAGATAAATCGGAACCATTACATTGAATGTCAATATTATATTACAGAATCGCTGCAACACAGAAGGAGGCCATTTAGCCCATCATTTCTCAAGAACAAACCATGACAAGCAGACCAAACACAGCCAGAAGCCCTAGCCACCTTACCATACATCAAAGAAGTTTCAGAAATGACAGCAAGACTACTAAGACCCCTCGGAATCCTAGTAGTACACAAACCCACCAACACTCTCAAACAAAAACTAACAAACTTAAAAGACCCAGTACAAACCAACGTCATGTACAAAAATTCCATGCAAGGACTGCCACAAACACTACTTAGGACAAACAGGAAGAAAGTTAGCCACCAGGATACATCAACACCAGCTCGCCACAAAAAGACACGACCCTCTCTCCCTCATAGCCCTACACACGGATAAAAAAAAAACCCACCATTTCGACTGGGACAACACATCTATCCTGGAACAGGCTAAGTAAAGACATGGCCAGAGAATTCCTAGAGGCCTGGCACTCCAACCACACAATGCAATAAACATACACATAGATCTAGATGCCATCTATCAACCCCTCAGAAAACGAACAGGAAATGACATCACCACAAACCCCAGGAACCCCATCCAGGAGAAAGATATAAATAGAAAGCAGGAGACAACAGCTTCGCTTCACTTGGAGGTTGCCACTGATGATGTTACCTAGCCAGGTAATGAAACATCTGGATATCAAACCTACAGCTCAGCGAGCAAACCTACACCCTAAACCTCAACCTGAGCTACAAACCTTGCAATCACCCTATCTATGCCTCTCATGATCTTATACACCTCTGTAAGCTCCCCCTTCAGTCTCCTCTGCTGTAAAGAAAAACGTCCGAGCTTGTCCAACCTGTCCCTATAACCCAGACCATTGAGTCCAGGCAATATTCTTGTAAATTTTTCTTGCCCTCTTTCCAGTTTAATAGCATCCTTCCTATAACAAGGTGACCAAAATGGAACACAATACTCCAAGTGTGGCCTCACCAATGTCCTGTACAACTGCAACATAACGTCCCAACTTCTATACTCAATGTCCTGACTGATGAAGCCCAGTGTGCCAAAAGTCATCTTCACTGCCCTGTCTACCCGTGACTACACTTTCAGAGAACCTTGCACCTGAACTCCCAAGATTCCTCTGTTCTACTACACTCCTTAAGGCCCTACCAATAACCTTGATACTCCCACCTTGATTTGACCTTCGAAAATGTAAGACCTCACACATATTGATATTAAACTCCATTTGCCATTTCTCCGCCCACTTCCCCAGCTGATCAAGGTCCTGCTACAATTACTGATAACCTTCCTTACTGTCCACGATATTGCCTATTTTAATGTCATCAGCAAACTTACTAATCATGCCTTGTACTTTTCATCCAAATAATTGATACAGATAACAAGCAGTAATGGGCTCAGCACTGACCCTGAGGCACTCCGCTGGTCACAGGCTTCCAGTCCAACAGCCCTTCTTGAATAATAGCACAACGTTTGCTACCCTCTAGTCTTCCAGCACCGCACCCGTGGCTAACGATGATGCAAAAATATCAGCCAGGAACCCTGCAATTTCTTCTGTAGCCTCTTGTAGTGTTCTTTGACCTGATCAGTCATACCCATGAGATTTATCCACCTCAATTCTATCCATTCTAATATATCCAACACCACCTCTACTGAGATATGGGCTGTCTCCAAGATATCACTACTAACTTCCCCAAGTTCCCAAGTCATCTTGTTTTTCTCCATGGTAAACACAGGAGAAATATTTGTTGAGAACCTCACCCATCTGCTGCAGATTTGCACTTACATTTCCACTTTGGTCTTTGATGGGCCCTAATCTCGCTCTAATTTTTCTTTTTCCTTTCTGGTGAAACCAAAGACTCTTTCTTTATTAATCTTCTCAGCCAAGGCTATCTCGTGCCCTTTTTTCACCTTCCTGATTTCCTTCTTCAGTAAACTCCTGTATTTCCTGTATATCTTCAGGGAGACCCTTGATTCCAGCTTCTTGTACCTGGCCACACCTTTTTTTTTCTAGTCAAAGCCTCAATGTAGAACATAGAACATTACAGCACAGTACAGGCCCTTTGGCCCTCAATGTTGCACTGACCTGTAGAACCAATCTGAAGCCTATCAATCCTACCCTTACCATTTTCATCCATATGTTTATCCAGTGACCATTCCTTAAAGTTGGCGAGTATCTCCTGTCATCCAGGGTTCCCTATTCCTGCCAACCTTGCCTTTTACCCTCACAGGAACATATGGACCTTGAACTCTAGATATCTCACTTGCCGGAGGTCACTCTGTCTGCAAACAAACTACTCCAAATAAATCCTTGCAAGCTCCTGTCTAATTCCATCAAAGTTCGCCTTGCCCCAATTTAGAACTTGACCTTGTGGACCAGTTTTGTTCCTTTCCATAATTATTTTAAAATTAATAGAACTATGGTCACTGGTCCCAAAATCCTCCCCACTATCACCTGTTCCTGTCCTATTTCCCAAGAAAAGGTTGCGTTTTGCCCCTTCCCGAATTGGACCCTCTATATCCTGCTTGTGGAATCTTTCCCGGATGCACTTAACAAATTCCACCCCATCTAAGCCCTTAATGCTCTGGCGGTCCCAGTCTATATTAGGAAAAGCAAAATCCCCTAATATGACAACCTGATTGCTCCTGCAAGTCTCCCTGCATATTTGTTCCTCTAATTCCCTTTGACTATTTGGGGGCCTATAGTACAACCCCAATAACATCATCATCCCCTTCTTATTTCTTCGCTTCACCACAAAGCCTCACTGGATGATCCTTCAGTTATTTAATCTCTGATTACTGCTGTGATACTTGCCTTAATCAAAAATGCAACTCCCCCTCCCCTTCCACCATCTCTGTCCCGCCTAAAGCACCTGCATTCTGGCACGTTAAGCTGCCAGTCCTGTCCCTCCCTTAGCTGTGTTTCAGTCCCACATAGCCATCTATGGCCTGAGTTCATCGGCCTTACCCCTCAGCCCTCTTGCATTGAAATAAATGCAATTTAATCCAACAGCATTCCTTGCTCCAGGGTGATACTGTAATGAGCGTTGGCAATGAGCTGTCTCATCAGCCTGCTGACTCGGCCAATGGTCATGCCCGATGATTGAACTGCCTAGTGCCTTTGGATCTGTTTGTCATAAGGTCAGGAGTGGAGAAGTTTGCTGATGACTGTACTGTGTTTAGCAACAAATATCAATGCCCTTGAGGGGGAGGAGAAAGTTTTCAAGGAATGTGCTTCTTACGTTTCTCTTCAATCTGCCACTTTTGCTTGTGTATTTACATTGATGGGAGAAGCAAAGTTGACACCTATTCTGAATTGAAAGGAGTAACTGGATTGCCTCCTGATTTAATACCCCATTTCACTTAGAGTAAAAATCTGAAACCATGTTATTCCATAATGGGCAAAGTAGTTCTTAAAATGAATATTGTGCAATATGATGCATATAATTTAAAATATGTTTCAAGCACAATGAAATGTTATTAATATACTGCAATGCTACAAAATATTTATATTCCACAAACTTGTTAATCTCTAAGATCATGAGTGGAGAAGCTAGACTGGAATAGGACGCCATCTGTCGAGTGTGATCTCCATGTTTACGTAAAGGGAAAAAGAATTCCTACATCTGCAATTGCATCTCACTCTTAATGAATTCCAAATATTCAGCATTAGTACAAAGGTTTTACTATTACTGTGCTACTTCTGTGGACTGTTTTGTCATTTGGTATGCTATCCCCCTGAATAGAAATTTAAGTATAATATTAACAATCACTTGCATTCCTTTTCTACTGTACTTTCACTGCCTCAATATATAGTAAACATATATATAGTAAACCTCCTCCACGAGGAGGTTGAACAGTTCATCCACTTCACCAACACCTTCCACCCCGACCTCAAATTCACCTGGACAGTCTCAGATTCCTCCCTCCCCTTCCTCGACCTTTCTATTTATCTCAGGCGACCGAATCAACACGGACATCTACTACAAACCAACCGACTCCCACAGCTACCTGGACTACACCTCCTCCCATCCTGCTCCCTGTAAAAACGCCATCCCATTCTCCCAATTCCTTCGACTACGCCACATCTGCTCCCAGGAGGACCAGTTTCAAAAACGCACATCCCAGATGGCCTCCTTCTTCAAGGACCGCAATTT